>NC_137227.1:7649346-7886846 GCF_949987685.1 Ammodytes marinus
AGAGAGAGAGAGAGAGAGAGAGAGAGAGAGAGAGAGAGAGAGAGAACCCAAACAAGCGAGCACTTTCCATTTTCATGAAATGCAGATAGCTGAATAAATGAGAGAGAGAGAGAGAGAGAGAGAGAGAGAGAGAGAGAGAGAGAGAGAGAGATATTGTACACACCGCACATGTCTCCCTGACACATCTGCTGTGCTGGATGAAGGAGAAGCAGAACTTTTCTTTTTGCTCAGCTAAGTGTGGAGGTGCATTCTGATTCAGAACGCCGTTTAATGGGCGCCATTAGAGTCTCAAGAACAGCCGGCGCATGTTTGCACAGGCTGCTGCGATGTATCCACATTGCTTACAGCGTTCATATTTCACAATCATTTGATGTAAACAATGTGTTTTCCCTGCACCGAGCGGTAAATACCAGAGAATGTGTTTACATGCCACATTTATTCTTACAATGCTATGCAAGCTCTGTGTCAGCAGTGCTTTAATTTTTTATGGACAGGATAATAACTTAAAAAATATTATTTTCAGGACAAGGCAATTTTGAGATAATCTAATACCGTTTAAATTAAAATTATAGTTTAAATGAAATCTGGCAATGATGCAAAATGTAAGCATGAGGTACGTGAGGTGCATTCCCATATATTCCTTTAAGTCTATGTTTATTCGAGTAAAACTGTCCTCGTGCCTTGTAAGGGTTATACCATATTGTTATGCCATTACTGGTGCACTATTAAGCTCACTATGGAACCGCTTGGTAGCTCAATCACTTTCTTTGCCACTTTCATGTGTGTCTATTAGGTTATTTAGCTGGAGCTAGCAGGCAATTAGCTTTGCATTGCATACACAGTGTAAGCAGGGGGTAACAGCTAGAACACCGATGAAGCTCACCATGGAACACTTGTTATGATCTTCTATGTTCCATTCCAATTTATTCCAGAAAGTGACGGTGATACAGTACAGTTGGGGGAATTACATGCTGGGTTGGGCCACAACCTGTTACACTTTAAATTAAACTGTAGAGATCAAACTAACTAAGATAGTAAGTAGAAATATGTGAGCTCGGTTCCTGTCCTTAAGCAAAAGGAAAGCTATAACCTCACCTGTTGGCTCCAAATTCCCATTTAGCAAATAATCACAATTCCCAAAAGGTGGACCTTGTATGAATTTATTTAAAGGTGGAGTCAGCAATTTTGAAGAATGCTTGTTCTCAAAATCACCTCATGTCAAAATCAGAGTGCAGCAATGATATTTATATGAAGTTGGCATTCCAAAAAAATAAAATTATCCTAAAAGCATGTGTATGACCATTATGCTTCTCCTCCACTTTACTTGTTAATGATTTACCCAAGCACCCAAACTCCTCTCAATATGTTCTAGAGTGATTATGTATACGATTGGAAACTCAGGGGTTTTCTACTGTATATTGCTCTCCGTCAGCATTTCTGGCCCCCAACTTAAGGGGTTATTTGTCATCCCATTGGCACATCTGATCACTGCTAGAGAGGTCCACAGTCTATCATAACGCATTATATCCCAGCCCTCATGTGTATTGACACAAGTGGTTTGGATAAGGGGTGGGGGGGGGGGCTTGTTTGCTATGCGTCTCCATAATAGAGTGCAGTTGAAATATTTGCATCTTTTCATCGAGCGCTGGCCCGAGCAGACAGTGAGTCACTGGAGGAGATGTGAACGAAACCGTGAAATGACACACAGGGAGAGAGATGTGTTGATGTGGCAAAAACAATGGGGAAGATGACAGACAATAGTGTGTGTGTGTGGGGGGGGGGGGACATGACCATTCCGTTCTGTTTGTCTTTCTTTTTTTTTTTTTGCAGCTTGAAAATACAAATGCCACCGGGCTCCAAATTCCTCCTGCTTCAGTGTGTGTGTAGATAGTATACGCATCCATGCACGAAAAGGAAAAAAAAATACTCTACGGACACTTTCCTACAAGCATTTAGTTTGCATGTCCGCCCCCCGTCCCTAGTGCCCACCTGTCAACTGTGTTCTGCTTCTTGCCATTTCCAAGTATCTCTCTCTCTCTCTCTCTCTCTCTCTCTCTCTCTCTCTCTCTCTCTCTCTCTCTCTCTCTCTCTCTCTCTCTCTCTCTCTCTCTCATACACCTATACTCTCTCTCTCTCTCTCTCTCTCATACACCTATACATTTTCTCTCTCTATCCCTCTCTCTCATACACATACTTTCTCTCTCTCTCTCTCATACACATACTTTCTCTCTCTCTCTCTCTCTTTGAATTTACAAAGGGTGCTCGCGGTGTAGTGGTTAGAGCGCATGAACATTGAAACGTAAGCATACATTTTTGAACAGATGTTAACTGTTGCAAAGTGGCAAAGTAGTGATGGGCTTACTTTCCTCCCATCTTTCCTTCCTTCCTTCATCTCTCTCTCTTCCCCCCTTTCTCCTGGCCCGACATCGTAAACCAGTCATTCTAATGAGCACTGGTTGGTATTCCCAGGGTGCCTTTCTTCCTCGACCATGCTATAGAGCGCTGTGCCTTGCTGCCTTCTCTGAAATTAATGTTTTCAATTAGGCACCCCTGCAACCGTTAACCTCTACGTTAGAAGAAAACATGTTAAGAATGGGGGGGAATCATGGGACCTGTACCACATTGGGGTGTACTGTATACACATGGCAAGCTCCAATCCAAACAGATTTTGGGTTGGTTAAGGCTCTGTCTGCTCTGTTTTTCAAGCAGGGGTCAATCCTTTCTCCCCTGTCAGTTTGAGGGCCAAGAAACTATTTGTGAAAATATGTTACGCTCCTCCACTCACCGATCCATCAGCCAGTGTGTGTGTGTGTGTGTGTGGGGGTGTGTGGGTGTGTTTTCACCGTTGTACATGTATCATGTATTTCTCCTGTTCTTCCTTGTTACACGCTGTGCAAAGGTGAAGTGATGAAGACTGAATGGAAAAGGAGGAGGACTGGAGAGAGGGTGGGTTGACTGTTTGACATTCCCCTCTTGTCCACCAAAGCAGGCTTGGTTAGTGTGTGTGTGTGTGTGTGTGTGTGTGTGTGTGTGTGTGTGTGTGTGTGTGTGTGTGTGTGTGTGTGTGTGTGTGTGTGTGTGTGTGTGTGTGTGTGTGTGTGTGTGTGTGTGTGTGTGTGTGTGTGTGTGTGTGTGTGTGTGTGTGTGTGTGTGTGTGTGTGTGTGTGTGTGTGTGTGTGTGTGTGTGTGTGTGTGTGTGTGTGTGTGTGTGTGTGTGTGTGTGTGTGTGTGTGTGTGCGTGCGTGTGTGGGGTGCTGCTGTAGGGTTGAGAGCCTGCAATTAAGATTCTGCTCAGCCAGCCTACTCCAATGGCTCAATGGGGCGAGAATAAGCAAGTCCACTGATGAATGATAAATGGCCCACATCTCTGTCCATGTCCTTCCAATATAACCTGGGCATTAATTACACCAATTGGTATTGCACTGTCATCAATATCCATCTGTGTGCTGGTAGCCCGTGTGTATTTGTGTGTGTGGGTGTGTGTGTGTGTGTGTGTGTGATTTTGACGAATCGCGTAGCTTGGACCGGGAGCAGACTGTGAAGTCCTTGCACTACACAGAAACACAGTGGAAATGACGCCATCTTTAAAAGCAAACTTTTCCAATAACATGCACTCATAGCTTGTTGGGGGAAAAGGTGAGTGTTCAATTCTGACATACATTTGCTACTTCTTCAGCACCTTGCCAACATGATTATAGCTTTTCGTAAAATTGTCGCAGACTTGTCCCACTAATGGCTGTCGGTTTTCTTTTAACCCTGTGGTTTGACCAGTCTGTTTTGATTAAGCCATTTTAGTTTTATTAACAGGAGAACACAACACAGACAGGGAAGCATCCAAACAACTTAATCAAGTGTAGTTTCATGTCATCTTGACTGTGAGGACCAAAGCCTTTGATTTTTTTTTTCCGTTTATAACAGAGTTCTCTACCGTCAATCAAAAAAAAAGGGTGAGAATCAACAGCGATAACTATGTGAGGAAAAACTCCCAGAGGACAGGGTAGGTGTTATGATGCCCTGGAGCCGTGATTCATAATGAGTGGCTGTAGAAGAGTCCACAAACCTATAACCTATTTGGTACAATAACTTTGGTGTTTTCTTAACTTATCATTTCATGATCCCCCAAATATATTGTTTGACCCTTTGGAATGAGCCCCTATCCATAGGTTGGGAAGCATACTCTGACTTTAACATATTGGAAAAAAGGGGTATCCAAATCTAACAAATAAGACTTCCACATTGAATCTTACCATACATGACCTTTAAAATCAAGTATGTGACGATAAGAACTTTGCTTTATTTGCAAAAATCAGCAACTCTAGGACAGCAAAGGCAGAGGAAAGAGAAAAGTGTAGCGACTAGCAAAAGTGACTTTGGTGGTTTGGAAACTCCAAAGACCATCTGGCCTGTCATTTAACCCTGCACCTTTGTGTTTAATCCTTGTCCCTCTCCAACCTTTTTCCCCTTTCCTGCTCTGTCCTCCTTCTCTCCGCATTAGAGAGAAGCAGATTTCAAGATGGAGTTGATTGTTGGCATTGACCATAGGGCCAGGTTTAGACTGACTGCAAACCCTTTTCAGGAGCATATGGTGAGCGAGGCGGATGCCATTCTCATGCCTACCTACGCGCATAGAGGACGAGCTGATCCCATGCCTTTTTGCGTTCTGATTTACAGTCTAGGGCAGTGGGGCAGCAACAGGCAACCCATGGGCCAACATTAATATCTGGCCCCATGACCCTGACTGCATATCATTCGACAGCACGTCTACAAGCCACTTTGAAATTAGCATGCTTCGTCTAGTTGTGCCGTATGATGGTGTACCCTTTGATGGGCGACAACTTCTTAGCAGATAAGACACAATGGCTTTGCATTCATGACAACAGGTAGGGTGAACAGAAAATGTGTATATTTGTAACCTTTATTTACACAGGTAATCTCATTTACAAAGGAGACCTGGTCGCACACATTCTGTTTCCATTCATACACCAATAGCAGCAGCCACCACACAGTAGGAAAGCTAACTATCGGGAGCCATTTCAGTGTCTTGCCAAGGGACATTTAGACATGGGGGCAGGGCTGGGGATTGAACCACCAACCCTGCAATATTTTTTTATTTTTTATTTCTCATTGAATGCCCTATATTCGCTGTCAACCTTCCCCTTCTGACTCTTTGATAGCAACATTGTTCTGTTGTCAGCTTTAATGTTTATGTAACTCACCAGATACAGTCAAAAACATTATGATTCCAAAAGAACCGAACATATAGGGGAGAACGGGGTAATTTGTCACATGGGTTGGATGTCACATTCGTTATATCTCGCCACCAGAGCACGCTAGCTCTGAAATGTTGATATAAAAAAGGTCCAGAATTGGGATCAGAGGTCACATACATAGACTTCCTTGGAGGAAGACAGCTGCATTTCAGGTGAGAGGATGTTTTGTGTTTTTCATGTCAAATTCAAAATATTTTGCTTCTCAGTATTTTTCTTCTAGGCTTTTACACAATGGGTTTATAACAAAACACTTGTTACCCTCAGAAAGTGTGAAGGGTAAACTATAGTTTAGATTGTGGTTAGCAAGCTAATTAGTTGTCAGATGGTTGTTGGCCTTGATGCTAGCAAGAAATTCAAGTTGGGGTTGGTCGTCAAATTTTTTGGGGGGTTGGTTGTCACATGTTATCTCAAGGCTGCAGCCAGAAAAGGAACCCAATAACGAAATAAATTGTCAAGCTGTATCCTCACTGACACCCCAGAGAAGGAAAGAATAGAACAGGAAAAGGCAGCTAGCAAGCAAAAGAAAAAAGGGCAACAAAATCAAAACAACCCAGTGCATCCCAAACTAGACCAGCTGCCAAGGCTACAGAACGTTATGTAGGCCTATTTGTCAACTTGACAATGCAATTAAACATTCAAATTTGGTTCTGCCTCCTTGCCTTCTTTTTAAGATTTTTCCCATTAAGATAACATTGTGACAAACAACCCCATAGTGTGTGACAACCGACCCCTTGATGGGGTTGGTTGTCACAATGTGTCAGAGTGTCTTTGATGGTAAATTACTTCTTCATTACAATAAGTTGGAAAAAAAGAGAGACACACATTTCTAGCCAACACCTTAAGCTTCAATTTAATGTAGGAATGGCTATTGACAGATGTTTTGGTGATGAGCAATTCTCACTAGAGTAAAAAGTGTGCCTACTTACCCCGTTCTCCCCTACCCTCTTTCCATTAAAATAAAATTCGAAGCAACAATTGGCTAATCAAAACAAACTATTGTAGAAGGTAAGCAGGATGCATGTTTAGCCTAATTGAGAGAGTAGGTGTGGTGTGTGAGGTGATTTTTTTCTAAATTGACATGACCTCCTACTGTCTTAAAAAAGATTGGCCCGAGGCTATAGACTTACTTGCCGACCCGTGGCTTGGAGTCAAATAGATAATTTATTGGATGAATAAATGCATCAAAAGATGTTTTATTGTATGCCTGTATTAAAACATTATTAATCATGTCTAATTTACCTTCAGATTATGTTCTTATTATATCCCCTTGTATCTAATAAATCTCATTCTACTCCCATTGAACAATTCATTTCTAGGGGTAAAAAATGTCAGCTGCATGTCTTGACTTTTTGCACTGGTGATGCTTTGGGAATAGGGATAGTGGGGTATTTTCAAAACCAATTGATTTTAGTGTTGGATTACTGCAAACATATATGCAAATTGGTGCACATGAATATGAGGGGATTTTGTCCGACGTGACAGAAATAATGTCACTTCACTTTTAATAGGCAATGAGTAATTTCATCTGCATTTTTCTTCATTTCAATGTATCTTCAGCGTGTGCTCTTTCTTCTAAGCAGCTAGTTGAACAGTCAGGTCTATACCAAAGTCAGACACAGTAGGCTAATAAGCTCCAGGGCCTCAGAGCTGTGATGTGTGTGTGTGCGTGCGTGCGCGTGCGTGCGCGTGCGTGCGTGTGTGTGTGTGTACTACTACATGCATTTTGTGGTGAGCCGGGAGGCCATTTGTCAAGATTTATGCGTGACATAAATGCATACTAAAGCAACCAGCTCAACCAACTGCTAATCAACGCTAATAAGGTTGTGGAGTTATGAGTCGTCAAGATCAAAAGGAAAGCCCAATCCACCACAGACGTCATCACATTTCATTGACCGGGGCTGGGCGAAAAAAGAAAAAAAAACGTTGCTACAATTAATTCATCATGAGAGGCAGGTGTTTGTTAATGTGTTCCATGGAGGCAAAGGATACAACGCAAAGTAGTAGGGGAGAACGGGGTAAGTAGGCACACTTTTTACTCTAGTGAGAATTGCTTACCACCTAAACATCTTTCAATAGTCATTCCTATATTAAATTGAAGCTTAAGGTGTTGGCTTGAAATGTTTACCCCTCACTTTTTCTATCGTATTGTAATAAAGACGAAATTAATCATCAAAGACACCCTTACACATTGTGACAACCAACCCCATCAAGGGGTCGGTTGTCAAACACTATGGGGTTGTCACAATGTAATCTTAATGGGAATAATCTTAAAAAGAAGGCAAGAAAGTAGAACTAAATTTGAAAGTTTAATTGCATTGTCAAGTTGACAAATAGGTCTACATAACTTAATGTAGCCTTGGCAGCTGGTCTAGTTTGGGATGCACTGGGTTGTTTTGATTTTGTTGCCCTTTTGTCTTTTGCATGCTAGCTGCCTTTTCCTGCTCTAGTCTTTCCTTCTCTGGGGTGTCAGTGAGGATACAGCTTGACAATTTATTTCGTTATTGGGTTCCTTTTCTGGCTGCAGCCTTGAGATAACATGTGACAACCAACCCCCCAAAAAATTTGACGACCAACCCCAACTTGAATTTCTTGCTACTATCAAGGCCAACAACCATATGACAACTAATTAGCTTGCTAACCACAATCTAAACTATAGTTTACCCTTCACACTTTGTATAGGTAACAAGTGTTTTGTTATAAACCCATTTTGTAAAAGCCTAGAAGAAAAATACTGAGCTAAATATTTTCAATTTGACATGAAAAACACAAACTGTCGTCTCACCTCAAATGCAGCAGTCTAACTCCAAGGAAGACTTTGTAGGTGACCTCTGATCCCAATTCTGGATATTTACATATCAACATTTCACAGACAGCGCCTTCTGGTTCCAAGATATAACGATTGTGACAACCAACCCGTGTGACAAATTACCCCGTTCTCCCCTATCTCTTATATTTTTTCAATTTTTTTTTTTAAGATTATTTTTTGGCATTTTCAAGCTTTATTAGATAGTACAGCGTTGAAATGGGGAGACAGAGAGAGAGGGGGGATGACCTGCAGTAAAGGTCCACGGGTCGGATTGCAACGAAGGCCGGAGCAATTATGGTGCACCAACAATTTAACCTGACTGATAAGGAATCTGTATTATTGCTGTTGCTCATTATTTCACCTTCAGAGGTAGCTAGAGGTTCTCCCTGTTGTTTATCTAGTTCTCTGTGTATCTATAAACACCAACTCAGTACGTTCTGTGTATTTTATTTTATATCTATTGTTTTGGGTTTTCTGGGTCTCCTGGGCAATTTTGGTTTTTAGTCAGCTGCTTGGCAGCAGTGGTTATGTTAATCCTTTGAATGTGTTATTTCATAAAGGAATCCTGTAGTGGCTCTATAGAGTTCTGTTGTTTTTCTCCCCTTTCCCATCTAACGCTTGCGATTTAACTGAGTGTGATCTCCTGACTATCCCAGTGGCACCACTATGAGGTTGAAATGTGTGGTTTTATGTTGAGATGTCTCATTTGATAGATGTCCATGATGTTTTGGTAACTTTGTTGATCCCCCTCAATTTACATCAAACCTATGTTGACATTTTTTCATTTGCTGTAAGCATGCTAAACATTTACAAAGCATCATCATGTTAACATTGTGGGCAGAGCCAGCAGCATGGATGTAGACTGGTAACTATTTAAGGGCCAGGCTATAGTCTGGAACATGAACTAGTTTGTGTATTGATGGTTTGTTTGACCACATCCAAGGCAAACGTGTTAAATATGTTCTGAAAGGCCAAATTAAAAAGGAGGCGGTTGACCTCTAAATATTTAAATGTCAGGACTTTCTCTCGCAGAAGACATTCATAGTGACACCCTTCTTTGTACATAGGTAAAGGGGGTCTAATCAATCCAATGTTTTTTTTAATCTTGTATCATGTACCATAGTGAATGTCTTGTTTGGCTGTTTTTTGAATGCCTCAGCTCGGGATAAGAGTAAACATTTAATTTGGCTCCTCAATATGACCTTCAGAAGCATGAACAACAGACATTAATACATTTATCTTTCCCATTCAGGCACAAATACACAAACTCATCTCCCTCTCTTTCTCTAGCTAGCCCTATACACATCAGAGGTCACTGGAATTGGGGGCTGTGGACAGAAATATCTCCTTTTTTGTCTGCGCTGGCGGTGGACAGTTTTGTCTTCCATACTGCATTTTTTACGAGATCTCATTATTTTCATTTCCTATCCTGTCACTTAGTATTAGGGCCCTTCCGTTACAGCGCACACAGGAATAGCTCCGGTCCTGATAGGAAGCCAGGGACCTCTGAAAGGAGGTGCATTCAACAATAACAAAGGATTGTATCACTAAGGATTGACGGTTTAGCGCCGTAAAAAATATCATTGATTTTGCTCAAATGCTTCAAATCTTTCCTGTGCCAAGGATGTACTTGGTTGCACTGGGATGGAAATCAACATTATAATGGGCCACTTATTACAAGCGGGATGGGTCTTTTTTTTATCTAGTCCCTCCCTCATAATATTGCAAATCAAATTAACAAACTGTTGTTTCCCAGCGTGGAAAAAAAAATAAAAAATTTAAATAGCAGAGCGTTAATTCATGCATGAAAGCACTGTTGGAGCCATAGTAGAAGAGAGAGAAAAAAATCCACATATTCCAGACGCCGGAATCCACCACGGTATTATTCATTAAGACAAGTGAAACGTTGGGAGTCTGCAAGTGTATCTCAGAAACAGGGGCGGCCATATGTTTAGTGTCAATATGACTTCACGGTTGCCCATGTGGAAAATAGCCGCCGGGCCACAGAATGCACACTTGCGCAGAGGCTGTGTTTTTTAAGATAAATAATCTCAAACTGTGAAATGCGGAAACGGTAGAGGCATGTCTAAAAATAAGTTCCGTCTACTAGCGCTCTTTTTAATTGTGACAGAGGGAGGAAAGTAAATGGCTGATTATGAAGAACTCAGGTCTGTTTATGGGGGGAGTGTGTGTGTGTGTGTGTGTGTGTGTGGGGGGGGGGTGGTAGAGTGGTCTGATTGTTTCCAATGCCCTTGGTGATTCTCTCAACGACTGGCCTGGCATGAAATTGGCAGAAGCAAGGGACCAGAGAAAAGAGAAGAAGAAGGAGGAGGAGAAGAAAGCGAACGAAAAAAATAATAATAATGTGCAAGCCAGAACAGATAGAACTGTGGGTTAAAAATGTCCAAGAGTAAAGGAATGGTGTGCAAGAGAGCCGAAATGATGAAAAGACCCTGGGAAAAAAAAACGAGTCAGATAATTTGAGGTCTGCTGGGTTTCCTCCAAGCCGTATACACACTGCAGAAACTTTGTGGTAAAAAAAAAAAAAATCAAAGTTCAACACGAATGACCAGGAGCCTTTAACTATAGAGTCGGACACGGGAAAAGCTTCTCATTAGGGGTTTGCACCGAACATACACTGCACACACTATTGTACCATTAATAATGCATTAATGCCCTTACCTCAGGTTTTCTTCCATGTTTCTCCCACTGGTTCTATGATAAATCTGGTTTATTGCAGTTTAGAACTCATTAAATAGTCAGGCCATCAACTCAAAATTTTACTCCAGCAGACTCACAACATGGAGGTGAATTTACTTTGTCAAGAGTGCCTCTCAACCAAAGAAAAGGTATATAATGGTTGCGTTCCAAATCGCATACTCTTTCTTTTTTCGATTCTACATACTACATCCGACGATAAAAATAATCTAGTTAGGATGCAGTAGGCATACTATTGGGACATACTTTACTCTCTTATTTCATCATAACATTTCGCCATGATCTTGCCTCTTGCTTTTATATCCGTCGCATCCCCGTTTGTTTTCATATGGAGGCTTCTTTGATGTGACGTCACTTCACGTGCGCACTGGATTGTGGGTCAGAATCGCCCAAATAGGATGCAGTTTCCAACACTAACAATCTTGGCCGCATGAAGTAGGACATCCGGGTACTTCTAACCATCCTAAATCTGGCCACAAGAATCGGGACATCCTAAATCTTTTTTCTACATACTATATAGTAGAAAGTATGCGATTCAGAACGCAACCATTGTCTTCTGCACTTTCCTTGAAAAGTACACTTTTATTTGTTACAGAGCGCTTGTATATAAACTGAAGGTGAATAGTTTGAAAGACATTGTTTATCAGGTCGGGAGAGACAATGAAAAAATGCTAAAAGGTTGCATGTTGGGAAATATTGTGTCTGATGCTTGAACAAGACTAGGGATTAAAACTCATGATACCTTGATGTCTATACTTTGACTTTGAACGTTTTTCCGTCTCACGATTCTCCTGACTTAATTTAAATGCATTGCAATTTCAAACATTTCAAAAGTACTGCTGTAATTGTTTAATTGTTTGAAATTAACTCCGAGGGTTATCCAATTTTTTTCAAAGAGAACTGTACTCAACGCCCAAACTGTCCATTATAAATCATTCATCTGAGTTTATAGGTTGACATTCTAGATTACCCAATATCATGCTATGCTTGAGCTATTCTCGCTAGCTTCTATTGAACCCATCTTACTCAACAACATTTGTGTGTGTAATAAGTGAAATCACTGTTCTTGTATATTAAAACCAATACAGATGGTGCCAACACTATGATATCCAACGTGTTATTATGAACTGGAAATTCAAATGTAACCAAAGACTCTTGACCCCATCATCAGAGACACCATGCAGACTCAACTGTCACTGCATAAGTCATTGGCTTAGTTTTACAATCTCCCAATAGTTTTGTTCATTTGGGGATGTCCCCAGTCAGCATCCATCATGAGGCTTATTATCAACAATCAATGCAGCGCGACCTTTTACGGCACCACCACCTATCCCCACACGGATAAGGATCAAGCTTTTTCTTTGTTGTTCCCGTTTCCCTGGAGACCATGTGGGTTGTGTTTAACATGGTCTCCCCTTCACAGCTTCCCCCTATCCTGCTTTTTTAAATGGATCACTTTCATTAGCCACCTAGCTAGAATAGTCCCTTAGGAAAGCACCCCAGGGCCGAGCTGTTTTACCAACTGTGCCTTTTTTTTACTGCACATCATCCTTGTAAAAAAAAATATGCAAAAAAAACCATCCATTTAGCGAAGAGGGAGCTAAACGAAAACGTGCTAATTGGATTGGTGTTTTCACAAAAGGCAGATTTGACTTCACGCTGATGCTGGATTGTGCCTTTTTCCCTCCTCTCTCTCTCTCCATGAAACCAGAATGAGGTGGGTGAGATTTCAAAAGGGAAGCAAGGCATGGGGTTTGTGCTGAGAAGACTTTAATAGGGTCTATCTTTATTCCATGAGACTGGTGTGTTTACTTTTGGTGCTCTTTTGGATTTGCAAACACGGTATACTTTTCAGTACTTTTTCGGTATATTCTTCAAATGATATAAAAAAAAATTCTATCTTGTCACCGAACACACTCATCCAGTTAATTATTGTGTTGACTATATTGCAAACATTCATAATTTTTTTAGTGTCATGATCTGATACACTTGTGGGTCGCCTTTTTCTGGGGCTCATCTCATCTCTGTCTGACTGTAAACACGGCCCCCCTCCACATGCCCTACAGTTGGACTAATCAACCGCATCGGTTTGTGTGAGTCTGGAGCACCGCGCAATTACAAGCTCAGTGGATCTCGAGATGCTGACGAGTGTGAGTAGGGTATTACTGTCCAATCACACACACAACCATTGACACTTGTGCATCTGACTCATATCGACCAGGCCAAGCTAATCCTCCTCCCAAGAAGCCGTCTGAAAATGCAGATGGAGTTGATTCCAACCGTCTTCATTTGTTTGTTTTTCTCCTGCAGTGGCTGATAGATATAGACCCAGGCTCTGGGCTGATTAAGACTGATCCTCCGGGCAGGCCAAAGCTAAATTAATCATCCCAGAAATGGGTTACATGTCAATTTAGCTGGTGATAAGTGTTGGAGCTGGATAATGGTTGTCACGCTATGTTGGATGAGGGGGGAAAACCGAAGGTATAAAGGGGGATGACGTTTCTGCTGATGCAACCCAATACAGATTTCAGTGGCGATGAATTGTGCACCGTTGTTTGTTTTTCTGAAAGAATATGACAAGCAATTTCTTTTTTATATCACTTGAGTCAGACACATTTTTTAATTGACTAGATAACGGCCTAGAAATATAAAAAAATACATGAAATAAATGTCTATTTCAACTGTTTTTTTTTTGGCTTCCTGTAAATGAACCAGAGCAATGGGGGGTGGGGGGGGGAAATGTGGTTTTGCACATAAACAAGCCCAAAAGGGAAAGTGAGGGCAAGAGAGTTGTTTTCATCTTGTAGTAAACAAAACATTCCCCCGCCGGGTGAATTCTCCGCGAACATCTGGCCCCATTATGGGCCCCTGTCCAGTCTGCACTCGCTGTAGAAGCTAATTAGAAAGAGAGAGCAGATGAGGGGAAAGAGTGAGGGCAGAGAGAGAGAGAGAGAGAGAGAGAGAGGTAAAGAGAGGAAGACCCAATATAGAGCTTCACATATTTTCCTTTCTGGCCGGTAATACACGACCCACATTTTCTTTAAATCATCTCAAATATATCTCTGAGGCATCGGATGAGAGGAGAGAGGGGTAAAGTGAGTGAAGAGTGTAGGTCTGCTTTGATGCATTTGATATTTAGTAAGTGGTTCAGCCATTGACTCTCAGAAATGATTCGACCAATTTAACTTGCTATTTTTGATGTTGTCTTGCCAAAACCAATAATAGCACGCTCAATTCTAAACTGCCTTCACCGTCAAACCAAAATTGTCAAATAATGAAAGCCTCTCATCTAATATATCCTCTACTTTTCATATCTTTGCTTCGCTATTTTTTAGCCATGTGGCTATGGTGGATGGCTACCTTGGTTGGTCACTTGGTCGGTCCATTACATTGATTGATACGGACTTAAATACAACCTATTAATAATTAAAAAAAAACTACTGATAACAGCTATTAGGGGCATCACATGCTATTGAAAGCCCTCGAAAGGCACATTTGTGTCAAAATTAAATTAAATCGGCTTCCCATTACTTTTGGAGAAAATAAGACTGTCTTAGTAGACGGTGTCCCAATCATCATTCCATATATAAAGGAACTCTGTAGGTGTTTCGGGGAAAAACGCATAGCCACTTTCATAACCCCAATTGTTAACAACAAGTGTGCTACAAGCATCTGCTGTTTCCCACTCTTAACCATCCTGATGAGCAGGATATGGCAGCAGCATAGTCATACACGTGCAGATAGAAAGACTATAATCAGCTTCCCTTCACGCCCATGGAGGTCAATAACTCAACAGGGAAGAGACCAAGACCCAACTATGTGAATGAACAGGTATGGCAGTATAGGACAATAATCAACTTAGCGGAAGGGGTTTTGTTTGAGCTGAAGGTCGGGGTGAGGTGTGCGGCCCTGGTCTATTCTCTACTTTGTCTAGTTCATATAAAAGGCCCTTTCAAAGGTAATAAAAAAAGAAAAAAAAATCCTGCTTTTGAAATGAATCATTTCACATCGCACAAAAACAGCATCTCTGCTAAGCCCTGTTGAATGTTGAAGTGTTTCGACTACTGTGACACCTTTTTACACAAATCTCCTTTCAGACATTTCCCACATACTCCAGTTCCTCAGACTGAGCATGAGCTACAAAGGAAGGTTGATGTCCCTACTGGCAATATTGTCAAATGTTGTACCACACAGGATAGGATTGGGGAAATATGGGTTTACCAGCTCCAAATACCAGACAACAACCGTGCTTTGTGTACAGTGTTGTGTGTACTGTAGCCATGGACTCCTCAACAACACCCCAATGCAATGCTTGACACACAGAAAGACATATGATGCATCTCTTCCCAGTGAGATGAGGATTGAACACTTGAAGCTGAAATGTTGTTAGACAGAGGGGGTTTGGTCGTGAGGGGAGGCATCCCCTTGGCTCCCTTCTGGTAAGCATGTACATATCAAGTGGACCTGAAGGAAGCCACTGACAGAATCACGGGGCCAGTGCTGAGAAGTGGCCTTGCAGATACTAAATGATCCATTTCACCCCCTCATTTCCCTAGGGCTGGGTATCGTCAAGGACTTCGCGATACGATACTTATCACGATACACATTGTCTGAGTCTATATGTATTTTTGCTTATATGTGCTGTTTGTGTTTATATGTTTTGTTCATGTTCCCAAGTGCAAGACACATTCGCCTTGGGGCAATAACGGTGTATCTCATCTCATCACCACACATGTCCACCTCATGCCTTGTTGGACGTTAAAAAACCATTCTCTCTTCCACAAAAACAAAAAAACAAAAATGACAAGCAAAGAGGGTGCTGACGCCTCCACTAACCGTAGTTGAATGTGACAGAAGTGCCGTCTCACCAAGCTCACCAAATCAGCTTCATCCTCCTCATAATCCAATTTGAAAGCTTATACCTTGCGAGCAGAAACAACACTGCACATGTGTACTCGCCGGCAGTGTGTGCATGTTCCACGGAATTATACAATTCCAGAGACACACCATCATCAGGCACCTCTTCACATGTCAAGCACCTATTGTCTGACCTATACACAGCATTGGCTAAAATTGAGCCTTTTTGCCATCGACTGTGCTCCCCTGTACTAGTGGTGGTGCTAACTGAGCAGCTGAGTCATTTGTGTACACATGTGGAGAGCTGCCGTGCAGGTCTGGTGGAAACTGGAATGTAGCTCAACCTCTCTTCTCACTGATAGAAATCTACGTGAGAAGTGCTTTCCCCCTTTCGGTTTTTGGAGAGATCACATCTAACAATGCATTAAAGCTGGGGTATGTGATTTCTGATTGGTCAAAGTTAACATGAGCTGACACTTTGACCAATCAGAGCGAGGCTCCGATTCTCTGTTCTTATTGGCTGTTGGGACTGTCCATTCACTTTGGCACGACTTTGTTGGTGCAGAGCGTGTCAGGGAGATACCATAGGGGAGGGACCAAAGAGAACAAGTGGAGCGGTTGAGGTATTTGGATTCGAATCTCTATCCCAACTGCTATTTTCTCCCCAAATCCTCCACCCCAGCTTTAACTTGAAATGAACCCCCCACCCCCCCCCCCCCCCACCTCAAGCCAGTAGGTAATGTGACAAATCTGAGGCCGGTGTTACTTTACAAAACTGCATAACATATTCTCTCCATTCTTACTTACCTCAAACCTCCTCCTCACATTACGTTTGGAGCCATATTGTATATTGCTCAGTCATACATGTATCTATGCAAGCTGCTATCGGTGGAGTTGCACGCTAACCTCCCTCTGTAATTCAATGTGTGTGATTTGTGCTGAAATCGCAGCTTGGATTAATCCCGTTGGCCCTAACCTTTTCCCTAGCTGTGGAGAGAGCAATTTGCCTGATTGTGTCACACTCCATAGGTGGGCTCTACTCCTTCCGATGACATCTCCGACTGTGCGCCCCAAAGGGTTGATCTAGAAGCCATGGGAGAAAAAGGGCCTCGCTAACACCTGCTGTCATCCACACAGCATTGTGCTGATTAAGGGAGAACTTTGACTCTGAGCCTACCAGAACAGAAGGAGAGGGGGAGTGAGGGAGGGAAGGAAGCAAAAGAGCGGGTGGGGGAGGAGGGGTGTAATGTATGGAGGGTCAGGGGCAACAGTCTTGTTATGCTGACAGGATCACCCCAAAGTAACCACACGTATAGCCACTGCTTTATTCAAGTGGTCCATTGGCATGCCACAACAAAATTATCAATCAATCAATCAATCAGACTCACTTTATTCTTAGAGCACTTTATTATACAAGGACATGTAGCACACAGTGATTCTTATAATAACCCGCCCACACACAAATACACACACACACACACACACACACACACACACACACAGATACACACACACACACACACCCAAACTAATGACTTTGTGATTAAAATGATGAAACTCAGTAAAACAACAGGAACTGTGAGACGAGGAAACGCCATCGTAAGTGAGGAAACACCACAGGCAACAGACACTTTAGATAAAAAAGATAAAAATAAATAAATAAATCAAATTAATGAAAGAAAAGCTAGACACAGGGTCAAATAAGTACATTAACTGTAGATTTAAAAACAATCTATAAAGTACAAAAAAAATTGGTAGAATAAAACATCTAATACAATCAATTATGAAAGCAACTAAAAAACAGTTTACCTGTATAAATGAATAGGCCATAACTAGATACATAAGCTGTTGACTTAAGGTTATTTTATGAGCGGGGAATAGTCCTTTTTAAAAGCTCTCCGTTCTTGAACTAACTGTGGATGCAGAGATTTGAGTATAGGCCGGTGGCGGTGCATGAGCTGTCTCCGGTTCACACTCTGTAAATTGGCCCCGTAATCCCGGTTGAGAACAAGCCTTCAGCGTGCTCGTACATCCAGACAAGTGTATATGTGTGATGTGCTTTTAAGGGAGTCTCCTACAGATGATATTCTTAATGAGCCTTGGAGGAAGCCTGCTGTCATCGTTAGAATGTTCCGGGGGGGGGAGAAAAAAAAAAAGTTTGGACTGCTTCCAACTCGACCCCGCCCATTTCCCATTGGATAGACAGAGAGGGGATGAAGTGAGGCGGGCCAATCAGTGGCCAGCTCTGCCTTCAGTTAAGAGGTCAAGAACCCCAGTGTTGACCCTGTCAGCGGAGAACCAACTCTAATTGACCACATACACACACAGATAATGTGTTGACCTCAGGATGCCCTTGGATGATTAAGATATAGAGATAGGGGGAATCATTATACTGAGAGCTATCTGAAAGGCATTATTTGCTTGAGGTGAATCCTGTTTCACTGCATGGTTTTTCTCTTATTCCTTCATAATATCCTCTATTTGAGATGCAGGCGGGGGAAAAAATTGTCAGTTGCGAGTAGTGAACCGAGCAATTGTAAAACAGAAAAATTATTCCATTTTTGTTTTTGGCTGAGTCAATTTCAAAAGCGTAATCTTGGCAAAAGTTGGAACGGCGTGGCAATTATTTTTTCGGCGACTGAAAATGCGCGCTAATGAATATTAAATTATGACTTGCACTGTCTTGACCAATGCGTGTAGCCACACTGTGCTTTCACTGTTTCCAATGAACCCCCTTCCTCTACTGATACAAGGACAGAGATCCCCCTTCCGCTTTATACAGGATAACAATTACACAGTAATCACTGTTTGCAGCCTTTTATGTGCGTGTGTCTGTGCCTCTAATCACTGTATTCTACTTTTTTCTGGAGGTGGGGGCTCCATGCTGGGTTTCATTAAGGATCAACGACCCGCCTCCCACCCCCCACCCCCTCCCAACCTCTGAAACAAAACATTCTCTGGGATGCTAGCACGGGAGAGATTGCTGGCAAGATCGGGATGATTGTAACTCATTAACGCCAAGGTAATTGGAGGCCCCTGTGAGATAAGTTTATTGAGATTCGGTCGACATTTTTTTTTCTCCTCGTGTTGCCATTTCTGACGATACCAACCGTTTGAAATATACCCATTAACAGCAATTACGCCACGGTGCAAAACACAAAGGCCCATGCTAACAAGATATTACACGACTAGCTTACATACTTCTAAAGCCACCATGGAATGTATCTGTTCAATAGCATGAAAGAGAGCAGTTGGACAATGGAAGACATTGTAATTATGGTGTTAGTGTAGTATCCTAAGCAAATTAGTATTTCCTATGAGTTAACGATAAGAACATGCCATGAGTGGGAGCTATAGTATAAGCATGTTTAACACACGTGCATTTACAGTATGATAAGTCTGTGGTTTTAAGCCATTTTCCGTTGACAGGGCATCACATTGGCTTCAACTCAGCAGCACAATCACTGGGGGTTAAAGGGTTCTGCAATGCAATGCAATGCAATTAAATAGTATACCCATTGTCACTTTTCTTAAACGGGCTATGCATATGCAACGCAACAAAGTCTGCTGGCATTTAAATAGAATTGGTTTTGAGATTACATTGCAATGTGGAATGTGTTTTATACTTCAGTGACTTGAATTCCGCAGTTTTGGGATAACATGGTCAGGGGGAGGGTTGTGGGGGGGAGGGGGGTGGGAGAAAACATAATTACAAAAGCTAGTCAAGCCTAACAAAACAGTGCTCAGAGCCTGTACAACTATTGCTGCACAGCGGACTCTTTTTTTTTTTTGTCACTCCCATTATTCACAGTCAGTGCGAAACGGGCAAGAATTAGTTTATTGTAATTTTTAGAAGCGAGTAATGCGGGCGGAAATCGCTATGAGAGGGCAAAAACAGCCACTGAGACCAAGGGAATTTGTGTGCACAAACCCTAATTGAGAAGGAGCCAGGGGTAGAATACACAACATCCCCTCTGTTCACTCTCTTCCAAATTGGCTATAGGAGTCTATCGCTTAAACCATATAAAGATCATTTCAACGGCACTTTGCCTTGTGCATACTTAATTCACCCAGCACACAAAAAAAGTGTCACGAGGCACAGTGATACTCCATACTGGAGATTATACACCGATTAAGTCGACTTTGGACATTATTAAATTGACTCTTGCTAAGGTGACATTCAACTTCAATAGCTATACCAAAAACTTTGATGAATTGTTTAATCCATGGTGTGTAATTATAGGCACTGGTGATATTACATGAATGCAATTATGGATCTTTATTCTCCTTTAATGTCCTAATTTGCCAAGATTAGAAAGAAGTTAAGGACTCCAGATGGGATACCACCTGGATAGAAAATGTTGAAAGAAAAATTATTTGAAACAAAATACTCTACACTACAGCAGCAGCTAAAGAAAAGAAAAAACCTACAGACACAACACATTAAAAATGGTACTAAAACACAATAAAGCAGGACAACTCCCCATGTTATTGGATGGAGGCAGGAATGCAAGACTTGGGAATCCATAACCTCCACCCTTTAACATTGTCCCAATGAACGAATAGAGGGACAGAGGTCGGACAGGCAATACAACTGCATAGCCTCCTTCTCACTAACTTTCCCACAGCTTAGTGCCTCTTATAATCCCTCAAAATGCATATTGTTGTCAACCGACGGCAACACATTCAATGTTACGAGTGAACAGCTGATCCCAAAGTTAAATCCGATACTACCCATCAACTAAGTGACAATCACTTCACCGGCATAAATTCACTGGAACTGTGCAGACCACCACTATCAATCACTGTGCACTATGTGATTGATTCATTGGAGAACTGTCTCTTCTAATGTTCCTGAAGTCAGTGCTGTTTCAAATCCCATCTGTTGCAGTATCTCAAAGTGAATGGGACTAGGTTTACACCTTGGCCATACAGGTTTTATAAAGCTTTAAATCGGGGTGTGCTTAATTTAGCTATATAGCAGATTTGTGCAGATTGTGGAAAAAATGGCTTTGTTTTGTTTTGGAAGAGCCCAAACAACCTAAAAGGGAAACTTAATGGGCAAGACAGGTAGAGTTCATTAAAAAAAAGCTGTTAACTCATACATTAAGGCTTCATGGGCAATCACTTTAGGTAGGCAGATCTTTAGGTAAGCTAGAGTTATACTGGCATCAAGAACAGGTTACAGAGTTGGAGGGTGAAAAAGAAGGCTGCAATGCAAAGGTAACTTAGCCAATCTTAAAGGAATAGTTCGACATGTTGGAAACAGTCCTTATTTGGCCCCTGAATAAAGACCTTTATACCTGTACATTAGATACAAGGCTTCAGCCAGCAGCTACTTAGAATATTTTGGTACAACAACACAAACAGTGAAACAGATAGCCTGGCGCGCAATCTCTAAATGTACAAAAACCAACAGGTCATGTCCAGAGATGGAAGACTCAGTGAGGGCATCTAGTGGACAGGTGTGGAACAACTGGTCCGTTATCATTTACAAAGTTTCATTGCGTAGTTTCTCTTTACATTTCACATTAGCTTTAGCTCACAAAAGTCACAGTTTATCTCTCCTTTGGCACACATCTTGTATCCTTTTCCTCATATGCAAAAAATGGTCAATTACATTTAAATCTTGTAAACTAATTGCCAAAACAGCATGCAATAAAGATGTACTCTATGGCGTATACAGTCTGCTTTATAGTGATAATTCTTAGCAGGGATTTGAGACCCTCCAGCGAGGGAGAGGCCTAAGCAGGGGGGGAGACAGAGACAGTGCAGTGCATGTAAGTGTGTCCACTTAGATGGATAAGGCACTCATCACACCACATGAGTGTGCTCACACTGAGTTAATTGAAGAAGGAGGAAAATCTGCCCCGAGCTGATAAACAACAACATTAATTGCCATCAGTTGGCTTGGAAGTCACTAGCTCGCTCTCTCTCTCTCTCGCTCTCTAGCTCTCTCTCTCACTCTCTCTCTTTGCCTCTTATCTCCTTGTGTTTCTGGCTCTTCCTTGAGGAAATAATAATGGAACAGACTTTTTGCAGTACCACAGACATACTCTACCCCTGTAGACTCTGCTCGGCAAATGGGAACCTGCCCTGCGTTCCAATACATACTTTCTACTATTTAGTATGGTAGGACAAATTTGAGGATGTCCCAATTCTTGAGGTCAGAATAAGAATGCCTTAAAAATAAGATTTTTAGTGTTGACATCAGCATGCTATTTGGGCGATTCTGAGCCACAATCCAGTGCGCACCGGAAGTGACGTCACATCCGACGGAGCCTCCGCAATAAAACAGCCACATATGGGACGGATGTATAAGCAAGTGGCAAGATCAAGGCGCAATGATGAAACACATAAGTACAAGTGTGTCCTAATTGTATGCCTATACTGCAAGCTATCTATAGTTTTAATGATCAGCTGTAGTGTGTAGAATAGAAAAAAAAGAGAACGTATACGATTTGGAACGCGGCCCTGGTTGCCACCTCCTTCAGGTCCAAAGACATCTGTGGGAGAAACAGGAGGTGAAGCCTGACGCCATTTTGCTGTCTAAACGGTTTGAAATAACTGTAATTTACCATGCCATGCGCTGACCTTATTAGGCAGCAAACAATAGCACTACCCACTTTTTTTGGGACTTCCTCTAAGTCTAAGGCCAATGTCTAAGCCCTTGATGATATATAATACCACTTGGCAGGCAAGTTAATTATAAGCTTGGCCCCCCTAACACTTGCTGTCGGAGGAGCCCACCATCTGAAGGCAACGTGACTGTGTGTGTCTCTGTGTCTTTATGTGCGTGGGCAGACAGCGAGGAAGCAAAGGGTGCTAACTGTTATCCAAACTGTCAGAGTCGCTTTCAAAAGAGTTGGGACGAGATGGGTTGTCCACACCTCTAAAACACACACACACACACACACACACACACACACACACACACACACACATTAATGCGCATGCACACATTGTACACACTGCTGCGGATGCCACCGCACGAATGCAGTGGAGACACAAGCTGTATCAGTATGTGACACACACACACACACACACACACACATATACACACAGAGAAGACACACGCGTATCCAATCATACAGGGAAAGTCACACATGGCCTCAAAAT
Source organism: Ammodytes marinus (assembly GCF_949987685.1). Taxonomy (NCBI): domain Eukaryota; kingdom Metazoa; phylum Chordata; class Actinopteri; order Uranoscopiformes; family Ammodytidae; genus Ammodytes; species Ammodytes marinus. Next base: position 7,672,117 of record NC_137227.1, read on the forward strand.
CTAACATTAACACTAACACTAACACCTTTTTCAGCAAATGTGTACTTTGAAACAAATGTTCAACGCAACTATTGTTTGTTTGTGAGCCCATTGGCATCTGTTGGTGTTTTAATATTTGAAAATGTCGATCAAACGCATGGCAGAGTTATTATCCAAAAGACTAAATGGAGGAAATATACAGTTCCTGTTCCTGAAATACTGCTGTGTAGACGCATCAAATAGGCAAGTAACTATCTGCTTAATAACTCACTTTTGTTGACAGTCCAAGGAAAGTTGTGGACTTCAAATTGGATATGCTTTGACCACTTGAGTGAAGGAATGCACACATATTTTTTACGTGATATTTTTGAAGGTATGTTTTTTTTGACTAAGTGGCTTCCGCATCGAAACAAATTGGAAACAAATACAGATTTGTTTTGGCAAAAAAAAACCTTCATGTGCCTAAGGCAAAAAAGCTACAGTGTATGTGTATTCTGGGGCTGTCTCTCTCTTATGTCCTTATGTTCATGTTTTCCTGGCCCCGGCTTCACTTCACCGAGCTAACAGCGTATTTATGTCCTCAGAATTACAACTAATCTCCCCCATCAAACGGAGCAGATTTACAGCAGCTTACAGCAAGAGAGAGACTCCGGCGTTTGGCTTTGCCTGTAACAAGCCCGAGCCGTCTCTCTCTCTCTCCCCCTCTTGTCTTCCATCAATCTGACAGTCCAACATCGCTTCAATAAACCTACGCCCTGTCTAGACTCACTCTTGCAGATTTAATTCAAACAGCTGTTTCGCTCCTTATACTGCATGGCGCCCTGAGCACTTCCAACCCAGGGATGGGGTGTGGGGGATGGGGGGGGGGGGGGGGGTGAAGCAGTGGTTTTGGATAGATAGGGGTACGGGTTTGGTGGGGGGGGAACTCCTATCTGGAGAAAGCTTTTCTGGAGGCGTGGAAGGAGAGAGTGCCCTCAAGGGGGATATGAGGATGTCAACTATAGCTTGTTAGCCGCAACATCGTGGGTCTGTTTCTGTTGTTGACACTCATACAAATTGCTACGGCCCCCCGACAGCTGTTGTTGCCGCTGCTTTTTTATAAGCACGTGGAGAGAAAAAAAGCCACCCAAGTTTTATTCCATCCCCGACACTGAAGTGTTCATTTGCAGGATGTGTATTGATGTATTTACTGTATTTGACTGCATTAAGAAGATAAGAAGCTACCACCACATCCCTGTCAGATGAGCTCAAGTCAACAACCCATCATGTTCCATGTGTGTTCATTTCTTTTAGATTGGATTCCATGTTACATGTTGTCATAACAGTGGATATTGTTGAACATATTTTATATAGCTGATCTGTCAGTGTTTGGATTGGATCTGTTTGAGTTCCTACTGCAGCCACAAGCTATATGCTTCAAGTATTTATTGCATTTTACAGATAACTTAGTGTTTATGTTTCTAGGAAGAGCACTTTGAATAGTCACAATTTCTATCATGTACTACGTTGAGGTACTCCCTAACCTTTCTGCATTCCCCCTGCAATTGCGGAAGGGAACCCCTTGGGGTAGCAGCCCCCCTGGTTGGGTCACACTAGTGTATAAGTACGTCAATGAGTACAAGCTGCATGCTTGTGTTGTTGCGCCTCATCAACCATCTCGCCTCAACTCGGACGATGCTCCATGGTGGGTTGGCGGGCACTGTGTGTGTGTGATATTGTGTGTGTGTGTGTGTGTGTGTGTGTGTGTGTGTGTGTGTGTGTGTGTGTGTGTGTGTGTGTGTGTGTGTGTGTGTGTGTGTGTGTGTGTGTGTGTGTGTGTGTGTGTGTGTGTGTGTGTGTGTGTGTGTGTGTGTGTGTGTGTGTGTGTGTGTGTGTGTGTGTGTGTGTGTGTGTGTGTGTGTGTGTGAGAGTGTGTGTCGTGGGCAGTCCAACAGGCAGGCCGGCCGGGGCTCATGGAGCAGATTGCTTGGCCGCTAAAGAGGTGCTGCAGCCTGTGGAGTCGTCCCCCTCCCCAACACACACCCACACACACATGTACTCACACACATATACACACACACACACACACACACACACACACACACACACACACACACCCCGGTGGAGCTCGGCAGATGCCCAGGTACAGTCAGCGCTCTTGTGCACATAAGCCCCTGCCAGTAGTCAGGACGGGTGGAAGCAGAAGTGACAAGCACGGCCCCCACGCTGCTCTCCAAGCTGTCCTGCAGATCTGCTCCCACGGACATGCTCTCTCTCTCTCTCTCTCTCTCTCTCTCTCTCTCTCTCTCTCTCTCTCCCTCTCTCCATTCACTATCTCTCTCTCTCTCCATTGATGTTCTATCCATCCCTCTGTTTTGTACACACTCAGTCCCCCCTTTTGCCTCAAAGTGGATTGAGAAATAAATTGTGTTAAAGAAAGGGGGTACAGACAGAAGGGAGGGCACATAGGGGAGAGGGAAGGAAGGCCCAGTTTGAAAGCATTGTGTCAACAGTGGGAGAGAGCCGGAAACAGAACGGTGTGAATGCCCTTCATTATGAACAGTTGGAGTGTGTGTGTGTGTGGCAACCAACATCTGTCTCACTCATGTTTGTTTGTGTGTATGACTGTGTGTGTATTATTATTTTAATTGTCATTTTTTTGTCTTTTTTCCCCCAACCGTTCCTCATCACCATTTCACTTCATTACATTGCTCTCGATGGAAAAAGCCAATAGTCACTGTAGCTGTAACTCATTTGGTGTGAATACTGATTTTTTTTTTTCACCCCTATTTTTTTTTGCCAATTCTCAGGAAATGGCATATGAGCGGCTCAACTGTGACTCGCTCTAATGCAATATAATGGATTCTTGATTGGAGTTGAATGGATGGCATTGCCTTTTCGCAACCCATCGCCAGTCTTTCCAATGTCCACCGTGGTTAATCGCATTGTCCTCGGGAGTATCTGGGCTGCGTGAAAATCTAGTTTTAAAAAATGCTGAGAAAACGGCAAAAGGCTAGCAGAGAAATCGTGATGAATAAGAGAGAGAGAGAGAGAGAGAGAGAGAGAGAGAGAGAGAGAGAGAGAGAGAGAGAGAGAGAGAGAGAGAGAGAGAGAGAGAGAGAGAGAGAGAGAGAGAGAGAGAGAGAGAGAGAGAGAGAGAGAGAGAGAGAGAGAGAGAGAGAGAGAGAGAGAGAGAGAGAGAGAGAGAGAGAGAGAGAGAGAGAGAGAGAGAGAGAGAGAGAGAGAGAGAGCTGGCAGAAGTAAAAACCGTACCTCCCTCGTACCAAAACCGAGGGAGGGTGGAAAACTCACAAGATAAGGTGAAAATGGCAGAGAGAGGGCAAAGGCATAGTGTGATCACAAAACTCATGTTGGCTACGAATTGCTGCTTTTTTTTTGGCACAGCATCACGCGTGTATGGTGACAAACCTTATAACATAAGCTCATGACCTTTTTAAAGATATATTTTTTGGGGCATTTTTATGCTTTATTGATAGTGTAGAGACAGAGTTGAAATGGGGCACAGAGGGGAGTGACATGCAGAGAACGACCACGGGCTGGAAACGAACCCGGGTCCGCTGCTGGCCGAGGCCCATGGGGGACGGGACGGGACGGGACACCCTACCAACTGAGCTAAGGGCGCCCCCACTTATGACCTTTTTAATCTTAAATAGCACATATGTACTGGCGGACTCCACAAGCCACAATAACATTTCTTCAGTAAGTAGAACTGAATGAAATACTATATGAGTGTAGATTGTAATTCTTTATATCATGTTTGTTATGCTAAAGCACTTTTTGATAGCTCATTTTAGCTTCATTTTAGCTGTACTCAAACTTTCAGGTACACTTTTTTTCTGTTAATGACATACGTTTGTTCTGAGTTATAAACCAATAAGTAAAATGTATCATTGCATTGCTCAATTGTATCAGGTGAATTGCTGTGACATTTGGTCCCAGCATTCTAGTTCATGAGAGGATGAAGCCCAGTGACTTTATTAAGGGTTCCCATAATGTTTGGTTAAAATAAACATGTCCACCTCCAGATTAATAGGAACAATTTGTCGATTACTTGATTTCTCAAAATAATCTCTGATCTGTGTAAGAATGAGTTGTAACAGGAGAACATGGTCGTTGTCATTTGACACCGACCAATGAAATTACTTGTTTGGAGGATTTGAAATGAAAAATGTGTTAATCTTGACTGCATGCCTTGTCTTCTAATACTGTCAATGATGAAATCTGGTTCCTCGTTTGACCTTTTCAAAATGGATTGAAATTTGCAGCAGTGTTGGTCGCCTTGACATACCTTTTCACACACTATCTCAGTGGGTGCTTTCATGCCGATTGGTCTTAACAGGTTTTCCCTTTTATGGACTGACTTTGAAAATAAAATAAAAAGGCTTAAAAAAGATTAGGTGCGCCAAAGGTCATCCACTGACTGGCGGTCTAGCCCTCTCCATATCCATTTGGGCACAGCTATAGTAAATATGGTGGAGAGGGGGGGGATATTAATGGAGCTCTTCATACTGTCGATGGCATAATTGAATCTCCAAATAAAAAGAGTTTTCCAAATCAACCTTTCAATGTGATGACTGGAGGAGAAGATCGAGTGGCGCTCATACAAACGCGCACACGCACACACACACACACACACACACACACCTACAAACACACACACACACACACACACACACACACACACACAGGAGTGTGCACCCTTGCATGAACACACCCTCACATGCTTGTTTACCCAATGAGCAATATTGCCAACGCATTAGACTGTCCGTGCCGCCTGCTCCACGGTTATGGATTTATGCTTCATCACCATGGCATCTCTCTTAGCGTTAATTATAATCCCCAGAAGCCCCTTAATTAAAGCGTGTGCAGTGAAAGGCCTTTTGTTTGCCATTTATCTCTGAATGAGAGCGAAAGACCTCAGATTTACTGACCCAAGTCTCCCAGTGCAGGATAGAGATGACCAACAAGCCATGTATTTCATGAATTGATCAACCCCCCCCCAACAAAAAAAAATTATCCTAACCATAGTCTGCTTATGAGGCACGTCATCTCCCCAGCTTCATCGCCGGATAATATATTCACAAGACCTTGTTGACTTTGATGACTTTCTTTAACATTTTGGGTGAGGCAGTGGCTAGCCTTTTCGGGGGGGGGGGAAAGAGATTTTAGAACCCATCCCATCTGCAGTGTAACAGCCCAGTTGACATTCAGCTGATGCAATTAGGCCTTTTTGATATATCGGGGAAGCTTGTTGTTTTTAATTACACTACATTTCAACGGTGTCAACTCCGCTGTTTAAATGGCCGTAAAAAAAAAATAACAAGATCATTTCGTGGTGGAGTGCAGCCGAAATTAAATTTGCCTCGACTATTTATTTTTTTCGTGTTTTTTTTTCCTTCTATTTTAATTATAGAAACACGTTAATTTATTGAACGTTTTGCCTGGAATTTGTTAATAAGTAAACTGTGGAGTTGAATCAAGCTGAGCTGAGCATTTTCCAGTCACGCTCAACCCTTTTTTTTGAAGGTTGATATATCACCTAATCTGGTAGGCATTGATTCAGCAAATAATACTACAGCCTCCGTCGACTCGCCACACACTCTGCTGACATGCTGTGACCACACTCACTGACTTGCTGGAAGAGTGTGCACTGTTCCCTTTCCAGTATGAATTTAAAATGATCCCCCCCCCCCCCCACACACAATTGCAACCACTAATCCGGTGCCAATGGATGCATGATCTGAAACATGCACTAGTTCTGGGGGGTAATACTATCCCGGGCAAAGCTACTGCATGTCACAGGAATTGGTTCTTTGTTTGAGAATCAAGGCGTAGGCCCTCACAAGAAAACATATCTAGAAAACAGCCTCATCATTTAGGCATTTGCCATTAGCAGAGATGTAGACTGATGTTGGAGAACAAAAGTTTAGCGTGATAAAGCAGAGGCCTTGGTTATAGTGCATGCTGAATGTGAAAACTGAATAAAGATTGTTTTTATTCAATTTAAAATCAACTGAGTTTGTATTTATAGCGCCGCCTTAATTGTTTTACTAGCACCTTCAAGCCTTTTAGCAGTGTACTGATAATGCTTTCTACAATGCTGTGGAGACTTCAGGAGGTTGGAAGAGTGTACGGGAAGAAAATAGTGCCGTGCCTAACCTTTCCATTAAATTACTTAGGACGGTTTGCAGTGATTGAACTCCATTAACCGCAGACTATGCTGCAACCGAAGCAAACCCCCCCGAGCCACGGCACACTTTGATCCTCTCTGAAATAATGCATAATACTTCTCTTCTATTGAAACACTGATTTGATTTCCTTGGTCTTCTTCTCTTTGACTTTGTGTGTACCACTCTTACCCATCGTGTGTTTCCCCAAACGGATAGCCGGAGATTAGAACACTCATACGCTCATAGATCATGCCTTTTCATGTATTACTAGTTTTGCAGTGTGTATTTCAATATCAATTTTGATGACATGGTGTAATGGTGTAAAAATAAATGTAAATGAGTTATGAGAAGAAGTTAATCTACTGCATTATTATGAATTCCTGGAGTTATGTTCTCTGCAATCCTACTGGGTCTAACGAAAATACCTCCGGCATAGCAGAACATATCAAAGTGGATGGGGATAACGGGTCATAACATTGTGCTTGCTTACATGAATTGTCAGCAGCATCCCAGTTAGCTGCTTTTCAGGCTTTGTAGCACTGTGTATCATGCATAAAGGTTAAAGGAAAAGCCTGTGTTGGTGTACATTTTGAATTTCCTGACATGACCTTTTGTTTTGAAACAATGATATAGTAAATCCAGATGCTATAGCTACAGTATTTCCACAATAGCTACCCGTTACCCTCAACAAAGTGGTGTCAAAGCCTCTACAGTAGAATAGAGAAGCATTAAAGTAACATCGCTATATAAGGTTTAGCTTTAATATTGTCACTAACCATGGATAGTTGATCCAAGTATGTGCAGTAGAACCAGACATTTCACATTTTTAAGTCCACAAATTAATCTTAGTGCTCAAAACCTAGTACCTACTGTACATTACCCACAATGCAACAGTTCAGGTGTTTAATGCTAGCCTCAAGCAGATTACGAGAAGCTCACCACTTTCTAACTCCATTGTGGTTGAATGTCAGAGCCACACTATTTCTGACAGATTCCACCAATACACAGTCAAGTGCAAAGTGCAGCTCATTCCATGTTTTTGGTTTGAGCTAAATTGAGCCAACGACTATAAAGTCCTCGCCTCACGGACTCAACTTAAGATTTAGAGCCACTGTGGTTTTGGAATTGTTTTTTTTTTGTTTTTTTAACGATGCTGAACTCCGCAATGACTATAATAATCTGCCAAGCGCATTATGTATTGTATACCATGCCGTTAATGCCCATAGTCGTTTCCTAAAGCACAGTGCTTCCAGCCATCAGAGCACTGTGCAAAAGCTGTTGTATTTAGTACCTAATAACGCTTTTATATCCTTATTTAGCCATCTATCTCCATGCAAATCAAGGCTTTTATAATGGTGATATTATTCACAAGTTACATACTCAAACTCCAATAATTATAATATTTCAGCTGCTCGTTATTGCCGCATCACGGGACATTAGTCAAGCATATCAGACTGTGATGTGATGGATCAATTTATTTCCAGAATTATGCAGTCAACACAACAGAGTCAGACACAGGTGTGCTATCCAATGAATAGCTTTGTATTGTGTCTACATCGATGGGAAGTGTAAACGAGAACCAGGACCAATTGAAGCCCTCATTCCAATAACATGATTTGAGACTAGCAGCATTAATGTTGAGGCAACTTGCAATTTGCATGAACTAAAACTATAACTTTCAGTATAACTTTTGACATCTGGTGACATCTACCTTTATGGATTTCCACATACAACTGTGCACTATTCCATTTTGTACCAAAAGAGCAAAATTCACCCTCACTTACAATTCAAGGAACTTGTTAAATAGCCAGATAGCTTCTTATTGTACTAGTGCAGTGGCCGTAGGAAGCAGGTCTGCTGTGTGTGTCCCGCTCGTCACTCATTGCTCATGCTTTGGTCGCAGCAGCCAATCAAATCAGAGGGAGGCGGGGTTTAGCCGGAGACTACTTCATGCCCGTCGTTACTGTGGCCTTCAGTGTGCGCATGTATTCGCCGCCAGCATGATACAAATATGATAACTTCTACATATTTGGTCCACAACTTCATAATCACACGCACACCTTCGTGCCGTGTGCAAGCCATATCCGGAAGCTCAGGCGGATCTGACTGAAACTCAGAGAGATATGCGAGTCACAGACAGACACACAGACAGACGTTTCTTGGTTTATAGATAGATATAGGGGAATCCTTTGATTCTTCAGATTGACTGTGCAAGTGATTGGAGTCACACTGAGTGTCAGCCTTCCCTCCTAAAAGAGAGCATAGTCCCAGAGAGAGGCTGACATTTTATTTGAGATGGAAATCTTCCTCAGCCGCTCCAATCTGGAAGGTGATCCTATTGAGAGTGGATGTGGTTGTTTGAAGCAGTGTATTGAGGCTGCATGTAGGAATGTGGTCACAATGGAGACAGCAAAGAGGGCATACAATTCATATTTGAGGAAGGATAACAATCCATAGGCTATTTCCCTGTTTCTGTAAGCAGAAATATATATTTGTGTAACGTTATTTGGTTCGTTGGTTTCTCCACAACTTTGGTCCAGACTTAATTCTTAATTTAGCATTGACTAAGCATAACAGTAAGTGAATGCTTAGTTTCTGCTAAGTATGCATTGACTAGGCTTTTATTAACAGTTATTGCGTATTAAGCAATTAACTTACCATTAACTTATGATTAATGTGTGTACTTTTATTGTACAGTGTTACCCAAAAATTCACTGTGGTCACTGTGCAGTTGTTTTTCTAATCAGACCCTGTTTTATCTATGACAGAGGAGAGTGACGCTCACAGTGTGCTATATACAAAGCATCTCTTACCATGTTAACCCCCTTCACTCTCCCCCGGCACATTTGGCCATCATGTTGTGAAATCAGCTGTAGCAGCGGGAGGAGAGTTTGTACAAGGTGTACTTCCTGGAGTGTCTATTTCACGCCGAGAGCAGATCGAGAGCAGAGGGGGGAATAAGTGCGAGAGAGAGAGCGAGCGGAAGGTAATGAATAGAACAGTTTGAAAGCTAGCAGGAGATGGCCCCCGAACATTTGTCACTCCTACAGGAGTTGTCTCCGTTTGCGAGATTGGATTTTGGTTTATTATTGTTGTTTTGCAAAAAAGAAAAAAAAAATGGGAGATGTGGGGGGTGTCACATGCCAGCAGAGCTCCACATGTTTAGTGGCCCGGTGCAGTGTTTTTAGATGGTGGGAAATGGGCAAGGACATCAAAATGAAAAGAGTTCTCTCCTCTTAACTCCATCCAGTGGGGATTCCAACTATAATATGCGACTCCTGCCCTTTGCTTTGCCTCGTGCATGGGCATGGAACGAAAGCAATCATATCCTCGGGCCTATTCTTCTATGGGGGGGGCCATTGTACAGTCACGCTACCTTATTGCTCCTACGGGGACAGAAATAGGCAAGCGGTGACTGTTGGCACATCAAGCACCAGCGCTTCAATACATTGTGACTGGCTTGGCTAATATGGAAAGCTCACTGCAAAGCAACACACAGACATATTGAATAATGCCATGCCAATACATTTCCAGTTGTAGATCAAGTTTATGTTTAGAACTTGCATACTTTGATACAATGTTTTGTAAAACCTTAATGTGTTCCTTTTTTTTATAAATGTTATCTTCTCTCCATCAATCAGCGTCTCTCAAAATGGCCTCACTCTGAACTCCATAAAAATTGATTTCCTCATATTGTAAATTATTTCAGTTCCTGTACTTAAGTCTGAACTTTTTGGGTAATTATTTAATAAGACTAGCATTTCCTGCATATATCCCTCCGATGCTTCTTTTTCTCCCCGCAGCACACGGTTTGAATCACTCTCTTTCTAATTTGCCTTCCGTCTCTCTTTCTCTCTGCGCCGACTTCCCTCCCGGTTTCCTCTCGTACTCTCTCTCTTTCTTTTTCTCTCTCTCTCTCTCTCTCTCTCTCTCTCTCTCTCTCTCTCTGGAGAAGCCCTCGGCGCGAAAGCACTCTTGAGAAAATGAAGGGGGCAAATATACATGTGTGATGTTCAGGACTGGATAATGGTGCACTTGTTCAATGTAATTGGCCTGGAAAAGCACTGTAATTTGTGACTGGAGAACCCTGACTCGACTTGAGAAAAAATGTAAATGCGCAGCAGAGGAGGCCCCTTGGTTAATCAGTTCTCACAAAGAGAATACTTTAAGTTCATTAGTGTTCCATTTGCATATTCGCCCTCATAAAGGAAGAGTTAATCCCAAATGAAATGGCATGTTTCTATTCATATTAACAGGGCTTATTTCGTATTCACCCCCTTGTTGTCGCAATTGCAATGTGTTTCTGTGTGGGTGATCATAGTAAAACCTGATGTCTATCCATCAATACTATAGTGTCCTAAAGTTCTGGTTCATACAGTTGCTGTATAATTTCAGTACATATAAAATAGAATATGTCTTCCTTATTTCTGATAAGGTGGAGTATGCCAAACAATGAACCCAGCCAGGTTGCCAAATGATTCAAATAAAGTGACTGACCTAAGATAGCCCATAATTTACCTCCATTCTACCCTTGCTATTACTACATGAAGAAAGTTTTAAACACAAATGTCTTATGGTCTTGCCTGTGTCCCCTCGTGGGGCTGAGGCAAGTGGTATAATCATTTTCGGCCATCTTTTTTCAAGTCGACAGCACCTGAAGCATCTGAAAAGCTAGACTGATGAATTCAGACAATGTATTTGCACTTCACAAAGCCACAAATGCTGAGCTGAAAGATGCAAAAGCTCTGTAGTCAGGTGACCAATCTTACTCCATAGGTAGGCGATCCACCATGAATATAAAAAAAAATGGTTAGGAGCGCTTTAAAGCTGGGGTATGTGATTTCTGATTGGTCAAAGTTAACATGAACTGTACACTTTGACCAATCAGAGTGAGGCTCCGATTCTCTGTTCTAATTGGCTGTTGGGACTGTCAATTCACTCTGGCACGACTTTGTTGGTGTAGAGCGTGTCAGGGAGGGACTATAGGGGAGGGACCAAAGAGAACAAGTGGAGCGGTTGAGGTATTTGGATTCGAATCTCTATCCCGACTGCCATTTTCTCCCCAAATCCTCCACCCCAGCTTTAAGTCTGATTTTTTTCTGATGATCATACATCACATGTAACAGCAAACGAGACCATCGGTGCAAATAATGTTTTTTTTCTATACGTTTTCTTAATGCCTTTGTCATGGGTACGCTCACCCAGGAACAACAGCTTGCGTCTTAAAAACACTACCGCTTTTGTCCAAAGGGGGCCGCTGGTATTCACACAAACTGAAAGTTCCTCGTAGTCACTTTAATAATATAGGGCTGCTCAAAGTAAGTTGTCATGCATATTATTTGGATAAAGACCTTTTTAAAAAATCTTCTAAAGCTCAAATCTCATTATTAGTGCCACACCCTCCACTCAAAGTTATTTTTTTGTTTGTCTGTCTGATTTAGAGCCACTGTAGTAAGGGGTTGGTCTCAATTTGGCTTTGGCAGTATTTGGCCATAACCCAAAACATCTCTTTGGGGCTTGGTCGGCCCTAGATTCCTGGATGTTACCCACGCATGCAGGAGGAAGTGCTGCGATATGAGAGAGAGAGAGAGAGAGAGAGAGAGAGAGAGAGAGAGAGAGAGAGAGAGAGAGAGAGAGAGAGAGAGAGAGAGAGAGAGAGAGAGAGAGAGAGAGAGAGAGAGAGAGAGAGAGAGAGAGAGAGAGAGAGAGAGAGAGAGAGAGAGAGAGAGAGAGAGAGAGAGAGAGAGAGAGAGAGAGAGAGAGAGAGAGAGAGAGAGAGAGAGATGAAAACAAAGCCATCACTTTGATTGGTTGTCTGGATAAAGGCCAAAGCCAGAACAGAAGGAGGGAGGGAGAAAGAGAGAGAGACAGAGGAAGAGGGATATTGTCTTCAAGCCTTTTAAGTGCCCTCTGGAGGGGTCAAAAGGAATGCCAGATATGTGGGGGCGTCTCAGCATGTGTGTGAGTATCCTTCTGTATAACCTGTCGGTGCTGATCTGTGTTCATCTGTCTCAACTTGTCCTGCTTTGTACCTTACACTGGTACATGTGTGTGTTTGGACGAGCGCATAATTGCCCCCAAGGGTATGAAAGCAAACACTCTCCTGTGTGTGTGTGTGTGTGTGTGTGTGGGTGCATCTAAAAATGAAAAAGCACATTTGAACTAAAAGACTAATAGGACAAAAAACCCTCAAAGTTAATTTATATTCTGTTTTTTTTAATTTATTTAATGACAAGAAATAGAGGTCCACAATTGATCAATAGACTGACAGTCCACTGTTGGTAGGGTAGGAGTGCATGGGTGAGTCTGTGAGTGTGTGTGTATCTAAAACTTTATGTGGAAGTGGTTTGAAGTAGATTGAACATTTGGTGATATAGGTATCTGTGTGTATCAGCCATAGAAAGTAAATAATATGGATGTAGCATGACCTCAGTTATTCACACGGCATCCAATAATCCTGGTTGTGCGCGTCGCCATTTTGTGAGGGGGAGGGAGATAGCTGACGTATACTGTTAACAGAATTTAGTTTGCTTTATGATTGTATAATATTTTAATGCACAATACATGCTTTCTGGCTGTTGAACTTTGTCCCAGAACCTGAGAACTCCAAAGTGTTTTGCTACAAGTTTGTTGTTTAGCCTTGAAGCCTAATAAGATTTTGGCACATACAGAGGTATGACGCATTCATGTGCACAATAGCTTCACTCCCCATATTCTGTTATCAGACATTGTATGAAGGATAACACCAGCTGAGATGAATTTCTGGGAATGTATGCCTAATTAAAATGTTTCTGCTTTCGCCAGCAAAACGGGCTGGACACACCAAACTTAGTATGTGTTTGCGCACACACCAACTTCTCTTGCATATAATCTCTGTACACTGTTCATTCGATGTATTCAACCATGTATCAAGCCAGGTACATTGTTGTTTGACCCTTGTATGCTGTTTGCAAGTAAATTCACCTGCTTCCAAGAAGGCCTGACTCAGTTTCAATTATTCAAACACTTGGTGAAATAATTCTAGTAACAAATGGTCCTTCGAGATTGCCGGATCCAACATCCTCATCCTCTGGACGAGAAGAGCCTGCACCGTGAAGACGGGGGAGTCCAAGATCTCTCGACAAAAGACCTCCAGTGAACATTGCTACAAAAGAGGCTGTCTGCAGACTCTACTTGGACGGAGGAGGGGTGACGGAATCCAGAGCCTGAGCGAGTCGAGGCTTTCTTGAAATCAGGTGAATATAAACAGCTGATTTTGTTTTGTCCAGGAATTAGGAATTCCTTTGTTTTATGTATTAGGTAGATAAACTAGTTTATGAAGCAGTATTTCTCATGGTTTTACCGTAAGGGAGAATAACTGATCGTAGTGTTTGGGAAAATGCACTAAAGAGAAAAATATTTCAACCTATAGTGTTTGGGGAGATGCACTAGAGACAAACCTATCTCAGCCTTTGGTGTTTGAGAATTTACACTGTAAAAAACAAAAGTCTCACGTACGTAATTAGATGATCATTAGTGTGGGGTCGAGGGTGGTCCCTTTATTCTGACAGGTATATTTTGTTCCATTAAACTGAGAGTTTTCTGTAATTTGGGAAGGTTTTATGGAAACAGGGTATATTTTCTTCCATTAAACTGAGAGTTCTTTGTAATTTGGGAAGGTTTTATGGAGGCAAAGTATATTTTGTTCCATTAAACTGAGAGTTCTTTGTAATTCGGGAAGGTTTTATGGAAACAAATTGATATCTGGCTACTTGTTGTTACTTAGCCTGGGGATATAGTACTGCTCCAGGGAGTTAGTCTATGACAGGTTGTTAATTTGTTTTGTTTTGTTTTGTTATGTTTGTCAATAGTCTACAACTGCAGAGTAGACTTATTAGTTTTATTTAGAATACATCACATAGGGTGTTCTAGTTTAAATTGGTGAATTTTGTTATTCAATTGGAGGGAATAGGGGTGTTCATCCTGTTTAAATAGATTACTGGGTAATTTGATATTAGATTTTACATTTTAAAAAATTTAATTACATAATATGGATAATGATAAGATAGACATTAAAAAAAAAGGAGACTGGTGAAGAAAAGTCTCCTCTACCCCTTCCTGTGTCTCTTTCCATTGAGACCCAAAACCCCGGCTCCTCAGCTGCTCTTCTGCTGGCAGGTCCAGAGAATCAGATAAAGAACAGTAAAGATTAAAGGTGCAGTCAATCATTTAAAGTCCCAGCATAAACTTAAAAAAAGCGTTCTTTTGTGTTCTTTTTATGAAAATGTTCACTGAAAAGACTTGTTCAATGCTTTTGATTTGAATTACAAGTTAAAGGGGATTTTTATGCTGAAAATATGATCATAATGTGTATTGTTGATATAAATTGATTCAAAAACTGGTTAACTGTAAAGACACCTATACTTAACCTACATGTTAACTTTTGTTATTTGAAGAACAAACTATAACACCATGTCAGATTTGGAGAAGTAGAGAGCTTCTCATATCTAGAAGGAATGTGGTGTGTGTGTGATTCAGTCCCATGCAGAAAAGGGAGGGCCTGTCTCACTGACTGCCTGTGTGTGCTTGAATGCTGCCCAAACACAGACAAAAAAAATGTGGAAGAATGAAATCAAACCTATTCTAAAATGTTGTTGTGCGTTAATTGTGACATCTAGAGCAAGCAAAATGGATAGGATGATATTTTAGAAACAACCCTGGCAGAATGATGAGCATTTCTTTTGAGAACATGTTACTGCTCAAATTCATTCTGTTTCAGATGCAAGGAGAAGACGACGCTGACCATTCTTCAATAAGGACAATTGGACACTGAGGAACAATCTGAATCGGTTATGGTAATATCCTACATAACCATTCCCCCAGTGACTGTGATATGAAGGACACTTTGCGTCAAAATGCCACAAAAGGACTTGTTGACCATCAAGACGATCTTGGTTCCTGTTCCCTGGCTTCTACAAAGACTGTCCTCTTTGAAACTGTACATAGACGAACGATGTGGCACCAGTACACAAACTTGCATTTTCACAACTGTGATGTTGATGTACTTGATATTATTCTGCTTGACTGAAATATATCTACTCATATGCTTTGCCCTTTTGCTTTGAAGTGTTACCTGAATGTAGCATTAAATATTATAAAAAGGGTGGAATGTTAACAGAATTTAGTTTGCTTTATGATTGTATAATATTTTAATGCACAATACATGCTTTCTGGCTGTTGAACTTTGTCCCAGAACCTGAGAACTCCAAAGTGTTTTGCTACAAGTTTGTTGTTTAGCCTTGAAGCCTAATAAGATTTTGGCACATACAGAGGTATGACGCATTCATGTGCACAATAGCTTCACTCCCCATATTCTGTTATCAGACATTGTATGAAGGATAACACCAGCTGAGATGAATTTCTGGGAATGTATGCCTAATTAAAATGTTTCTGCTTTCGCCAGCAAAACGGGCTGGACACACCAAACTTAGTATGTGTTTGCGCACACACCAACTTCTCTTGCATATAATCTCTGTACACTGTTCATTCGATGTATTCAACCATGTATCAAGCCAGGTACATTGTTGTTTGACCCTTGTATGCTGTTTGCAAGTAAATTCACCTGCTTCCAAGAAGGCCTGACTCAGTTTCAATTATTCAAACACTTGGTGAAATAATTCTAGTAACATATACCTCCGAGGAAAAGTGAGGGACAACGGGCGGAGAGCTGTCACCCAAGAGATCGCGCCAATACATTTTAACCAAGCCCCAAACTCAGCGATTTTTACCGGCATCCAATAAGGAAGTGACCTACAACTGTAGTAACCAGAAAGTGCCACTGGGGGTGGCGCCAAGACGAGCAGTTTTTCTTTGACTCACTTGTTAGATATCTGTCATATCTCCATGACAACACTGAGGGGGGTGAATTTTTTTGGCCCACGCTAGTTTTTATTTTTTTGGAGGTTAAAATGTATTGGCGCGATCTCTTGAGTGACAGCTCTCCGCCCGTTGTCCCTCACTTTGCCTCGGATGTATACGTCAGCTATCTCCCTCCCCCGACGTGACGTCGATTCCCCTTTTCGGCAAGAGGAGTGAGGCGGAGTAAAAATCTCACAAGATGGCGACACGCACAACCCAGGATTATTGGATGCCGTGTGAATAACTGAGGTCAGCCCGGATGCTACATCCATATTATTTACTATCTATGATTTTAACCTCTGATAAAATAAAAACTAGCGTGGTCCGAAAAAATTCACCCCCCTCAGTGTTGTCATGGAGATATGACCTAAACATACAGACTAAAATGGTTTTGTGGACCAGGCTGTAAATAGGTTTAATAAGACTTTGAAAACAGCCTGTGAGTAAATGAAAAATGGCTCAGTCTTGTTACCCCCCTAGTGGCACTTCCGGTTACTACAGTTGTGGTCACTTCCTTATTGGATGCTGGTAAAAATCGCTGAGGTTGGGGCTTGGTATCAGCATGTTATATTCCGCTTTAGGTATCCAGTTTCCATCTACTGCATTTGTCAAATGTCATCATTCAGAATTAGGACTTAAGGGGTGTCTGTGTATTGTTTGAGGCTCATTCTTACTAGAGCTTAGTCAGATATTTCACATTTAATATTACATACCTCCATACCATCATTTTCTACATGCATACCCAAAAAAAAATCAGACCCAATCATACATTTTATATTGGATTACAATGTTTCTTAAGTAGTTTAAAGCTCCTGACAGCTGCCTGCCTATCTGACACTAAAACAAACCTCAGCCCAGTTCACAAATCCATTGTGACAAGGAGCAGTTAGCCAGCAGTCCCACCAGGGCCACAGCTGAAAGTCTGTGTTATGGAACTGCATTTCCTCATTCATTAAGTGGAGACAACTCTAGGTGATGGGGTATGGAACTCCAAAAAATACAAAGTGACAGGGATCAGAGTTAGGTTTGCATTTCACTGTCAATTTCTCAGGGGAGAGTCGGGAAGTTTTGTTGAGCCTGCTTAGCTAGCACAGCATCCAGGTACATCAGGATCAGAGGCTGGATTGTCGAGAAAGTTTTTTTTTTCTTCGAAGTTGATACATTTTTTTTTACTATGAATGTGGGGCCTGTGGGGGAACCATCTCAAAGGCACGCTCAAGAAATGGGTGAATAAAGCCAGCAGAACCTTGAAGCAACTGCTTTGGACCGCAGTGCCATGGTCTTCTTCTGAAGTCTGGCATCGCCCTACTAGAAACAACATGCACTTATCAT
The DNA here is from genome assembly GCF_949987685.1 of Ammodytes marinus. Classification (NCBI taxonomy): domain Eukaryota; kingdom Metazoa; phylum Chordata; class Actinopteri; order Uranoscopiformes; family Ammodytidae; genus Ammodytes; species Ammodytes marinus. Next base: position 7,689,495 of record NC_137227.1, read on the forward strand.
AGAGAGAAAGCACAACGTCAGAGCAGGCATCTCAATTCTGAACAAACGCAGACATCTACACTCAACCACGTCAACCCAAGGAAGTGAGGTTATATTCGGCAACGATGGACAGCAGAAGAAGAAGAATAAAGACTATAATTTGTGTACATGGTAGTGGAGTCAAACTGGAACTTTAGAATGAAGTGCTCTTTAAACATTCTACTTCTTGTGATTACTACTTAGGCATGATTTGAAATCCTCACCAGAGGGTATAATGTTCAACTAAAACTTTCCTTGATAACTGCTAAGGTCTCGAAAGGTGGTCATTTTTTTTTACCTTAAAAAAAAAACGTCTCTTGTTGACTTTACTTGAAAATTGACTCTAAATGCATATGCGTCACCTTATGTCAGCCAATAAAATATGTACTGCTCTTGCACATGAACATGGTATAGTCCTAGCAGCACAAATCCCACAATTTAATAACAACTTGTGTGCACAAGATAAAACTAATTGCACCTAGGGGCTCTGTAGGTTACTTCCAATTCAAAAAGTTAAAAAATAATAGAAGAAAGTTTGTAATTAATGGGCTGAAAGTCAAATGCTCCCTTATAGTTTGAGGAACTTTTACCACTTCTCGAGGTGAAATAAACCATTCAGAAAAACCCATTGGGTTAGCCGACACATGCATAGCCTTAAGGTGAAACACAACTTTTTTTCAGTGCATAAGAACAATGTGAGCTGAGTGGTTTGCACTGAACAGAAATAATGAACTCCTGTCGTACATTTAGAAAGCCCTGAAAAAAAGAGAAACAGCTAATGCTAGATGTTTTGGGGAGAACACCTGCTATACATTTGGCTGCATTGCTTATGGAAGGAGAGGGAAAACAGTGACAAGAATAGCTAATAATTATGTCAGACAAATACAAGTGAGCATAATGACGACATCTCTTGAGGATCCAATAGCTCCAATAGTTTTATTAAGGTTTTTAACACATCGTTGGTCAATAAGGGTACAACAACCATGCCCTTAAACAGCAGCAAGGGTTTACATGAGTAGATGTAAGATGGGCTTGATAACACATATCGTACTGTATGCAATATTCATATCATTCATTCATGGGTTATACTGGGTCATATCGATTGCAGTGCTTCCCACAGTTGCATTATGGTTACTGCCTGTGCTGAAAGTGATTACTTTTATCATTAGCTACTGCTCATGAAATGGCTTTCAGTTACAAATGCAATGAACAAAATCATTCAGCTTGCAGACAGTGTTTCTTTGTATGAAAAAAAAAATGTGAGAGTCTTGCTGAAGATACATTTTTAAAAAGTCAATTATTTTGAGTCACTTTAAAAAATGATCGGAAACATCCTTGAAAGTGTAATATCCCATTGAAAAACAGCGTAATTTAATAAAAAAATAATGCCTTAAGCAATCAATGTTAGTGCAGGCCTTGTTTTTTTCTCAGATTCGTCTAATCATCTACTTACATTGAATCCAGGCAGTGGATGCACAAAATATGAAGAAAGCAATCATTTATGGCCTCAAAATGTATTTACAAATGAAATGCTGAAGAAGTGTATAGTATTCCCAAGACAATTGCCACAGGGATTTTAATATATTTTAATACTATGATATATAATATTTTAATAAGTTTTAAAGTTGGAGGTCTGTTTCGTACACACATACGTATGTTGTATATTGTTGCCAACACTTGTGTGTGTGTGTGTGTGTGTGTGTGTCTGTGTGTCTGTGTGTGTGTGTGTGTGTGTGTGTGTGTGTGTGTGTGTGTGTGTGTGTGTGTGTGTGTGTGTGTGTGCATAATGTATGTAAATGGCCTCTTCCCCTACACTAAGGGACTTTAAAATGACAGGATGAGACAAATGCTAGAGGTTAAGTGTAACCCATTCTGTGATACAAACACAGTATTCAAAAATAAAGCTGGGAACACAAGTTTTTTTTTTTAAATGCAGGACTTTGGTTGAAAACAATGTACTGCGAATGTTAAGAGACACAACCTCAGTTATTTAAACATGGGCACACAAATATAATTGGTGTCCATTGGGAGAGTACTTTTTCTGTATGAACCAAACAATGCTACATGTTTATACTATATTAATTAAACACCACCTTACTAAGAAGAGGCTACAAAAGTCAAGAGTGCATACAGTCATTAACGTGTTTCTAGCCGGCCTCTTTTGCTATAGGTTTTTAGGGTTCAACCTAGGACACGATAAATTAGCTCACATGCTAAAAAAAAACGCATGTCCCCTGCCTGGCCTGGCCCCTCTCAGGGAAAATGTCACTAGCTTTAAATCAGAATATGATAATCATTTTTAATGGACTTAACCTGGCTTTCTACGTCCGGTTATTTATGAACATCCAGGAACCTGGAACCAAACGTCTCATCACTGATGTCTCGCTGATATATGGCCTTTTTAGCCGCTCCACTGGTGATTATTACCAGCAGATTGAACGCATAGCACCAATATTATTTTGAACTTTACCATCCCACTGACTTCTTCATATTATTATCATAACTCATGTGCTGTTATCTCAATTAAATCCCCCCTGGTGCACCGTACCACCGTACTTTTCAGTTTTACTATCTTATCTGCTGCCATGCTATGTTAATGGTGCAGGTTAAGGAGGGGTGAAGCTCATTAGTTTTGTGTGGCCACGAGAGACAGAACTTTGTGTATTGCTAATAAGGAGATGATACATGCGAATAGAATAAGACATTGTTAATGTGTTAAATGCTTTTTTTTGTTTTGAATTAACGGACTGTCGATGGTAAGTAGCATACTGGTTTTGTCCAAGCATGCCAATTAACTATAGCATATAGTTCACGTTCCTGCTATAGGGCCTGGCAGACTGGATGAAAGCGCTGTGGTAGAGGTTAAACCTTCAAATCTAGCTGTGCAATCCTCAAGACACATCATTTTATCGACCCCTCCAATAACTCAAACCCTGTGCAGTCCTAAGCTTCGGCTTTATAAAAGACATTTTCTCCAGTGCAAAGAAATAGGCTGACAGTGGCCAAATGTAGCAGAAGTAAAAAAAAAAAAAAAAAAAATATGACAAAGTCTTTATGTTCCGGGGGAATAGAATGTTCTTTGCACAGCTGTGAGAGATTGCCGAAAAAAAAACCCACAAAGGGGCCGATTGTAGTTTGATGTTTTTTTTCCACCTCCACCTGTACAAATGCAAAAAAAAAAATCCTTTTGTGTTTGCATACAACAGGAGTACATTGTTCTTCAAAGTGAATGTCATTCCCATTTAGCGCAGAATAACCCTGTATGCCGATATCATCTCGTCAAGCCGGTCCAAGCCTCTTCCCCTCCATATTGTTCAGTGCCCCCCCGCCCACCCCACCCTTTTTAAAGATCTCAATCTACAGAAAGAGCCTGCACTATTTTCTCCACTCTCTCTCCTCCTATACTGCATTTGTATTACATTGATTGGCATCTGACTAATGCAATGCACAGTTGGCCTGCCGCCATACGGCAATTTAGAAGAGACGGCAGCTTCGGGGCAGCTCCGTGCATACCAAGCAATGCTGATTTGTTGTATTGGGCTGTACTGCCTTTCGCGCTACTGCTTTTTTTCTCTCTCTGTCTCTCTCCCTGCCTCACTTACAAAATGGTAATAAGAGTGGTAAAACACAGCACTTAGACATGGCGGAGAGGTGATGAAGTGGATGATAGAAAAATACCAAAAATACTGTTAACACCTAGGAGCACTTGAGCCAAATAGGGAAATCAGCTAATGGTAAATACAATTTAGCTGATGGCAAAATGGCTTGTTTTTTGTATTAGGTGTGACAGCAATGTTTGGTACTCATATACTTGTTTACACTCTTAGGTTACTGCTCTGCCTGCATGTGCTATCAGCGGGTCTTAAAGTCACATACAGAGCTGTAGTTTAAGGGATAATGGCAGTGTATTACAACTTCGCTTTTTATTTTGCACTGCTCTGACCATCGGTTGCGGATAGCGGTTGCCTCGCCAAGTAGGTGATAGACTTCAAGTAATTTCTCTGCGATATTGGAAAGTGGTGAGATTTGCTAGAATTGGAACCAGTGGGGGCGAAAAAGAATGTGAGACAGTCCTACACATTGGAAAGAAATCGACGGAATTGCTGGAAATTAGCTGCTTTGAGGGGTCGAATTGTAGGGTATAGTGCTGTGGAAATGTTATCCCACATGGAGGGGATGTATTGCAAAAAGGCTCAGACAGTTAGCTGGCCCTGCTCAGAGCCACATAGCAGAAAAGCACTTTTGAATAGAAGTTTGTTTGCCACACACAACCAGGCAAATAACAGCATAGGACATTATCACAGTCATAAAGTGATACCACATCTCACAATAACGTCTTAAGTCCTCACACACACACACACACACACACACACACACACACACACACACACACACACACACACACACTGATCTTAAACATACACAGTCAACAACAACTGTCCTCTATACGGCTTCTGTCAAACAGTTAACTTTTTATTTTTTTTTATACTTACAGATGGTACATCAGCATGAACTATATGGGTTTTAAAATGTCACCCACTTTCTCAGTTTGCCTCCGCCGGTGGTTCACTGAATGTATAGTGCATTTTCTTTGAAAATGTCAGCAGCTCATAATGTGCCTGTTTGTAACAACAACTGCCTTCCTCCGGGCAGATGCATTTAAATACTGCTCTATTAGTTAAATGGATCATCCACAAGTGCAGCTGTCACCATGGCACACACAAGGCATCTGGACTGGGAGCCAGCCAGGGGAAAAACTGCTGCATCACCACCATGGAACTATGCAGCAGAAATACCCACCTGCCGTCGTTTTAGCTCGGTGCATCAGGAATGGTTTCTGGCTAATTGTACATGGTACACTTACAATATCTGTGTCATGCTCTAAGCCAAGTCCACTTACATATTCAGGGTATTGTTTCTGAAAGCATCACTCACTAAGGTATAGGGTAAACTATAGTATGTAGAAGCTAAACATGTCTGGCTTTTAAGGAATAGTTCAACAATTAAAATGTTTTATATTTTTCCTCACTCTCCAGCTCTAGAAAAAGGCGACAGAAACCTTTCATGTGACTGTATGTGCATTTTTGATTTACTGTTGAAATGGGCCATGTTTGCTCATCCAGGTTAGCTTAGCTCAAACACTGGTAGTCAAGGCGAGAAGGTCAATATGTAGGTCAAAATCTAAAAATGTTGAACTATTCCTTTGACGCAAACTTGGAGAAAGCTTAAATTGCCCTTCCATGCACCATTGGACCATGCACCAGTTTGCATCACATGACTAATACTGTAATAATAATAATGGATTGGATATGGCACTTTTTTTCTAGGAACTCAAAGCGCTTTACAGGGTTCAAGGTTCCATTTATTCACACAGAGTCATGCCGGTGATGGTAAACTATGATAGTAGCCACAGCTGCCCTGGGGCAGACTGCAATTCAGCCAAATTCACATGAGGCAAGGTGGGTGAAGTCTCATGCCCAAAGACACAACCATGACACAAGTGGCAGGGCAGTGAGCGAACCGCCAACCCTTGGATTACTGGCCGACCCGCTTTACCACCTGAGCCACAGTCGTGCCACTACATGTGTTGTGATGAAGGTCCTTTAGACCTAGCTAATCACCAAACATGGCAACGGTGAAAGGTATTTCACTTTTGAAACTAGGCTTTTGGCAGTCATGTTCATCGGGCCAACCTGAAATGAGCCTGTGGCCTCTGGAAAGGGTTAACAATGGGGGATTTTGAAGTGAAGAGTCGGCGTAATTATCCCCTTCCAACCCCTGACTATAGAAGGGATGTGGCGATCTGCAGGGCCACTCAGTGCCAGAGAGAGTGCTTGGATGGGGGCCCAGTAACAAAAGGTTAGCCCCCGCTATAAATAGCACTGATGGAGAACAGTGTTAGTGGGCAGGGAAGGGTTGGCTGGTTTGTAGTGGTGCTTGGTCAAAGAGTGGTGCACCCCGTAACCGCTTTTGCACTCAGCACCGTCAAGAGAGTTCGGACCTGCGATTGCTTCATCACCTCTCGCCTCCCATATGTCACTGTCTTTCCTATTGACGTTTATTGGATCTCCTCATGCTGGGGAAATGTCTACAAGGGAAGATGGAATAATACAATATTGGCTCTAGACACTGATCTAAAAAAAAAAAAAATCTTCTACAGCTCTCTCTCTCTCCCTCTTTACAGCGTGAATGATAGCAATACATATCTTTGATAAATGTATCCGAAAACTCACAGGAACAGCGTGCAGAAAGCATTGGATAGAGAGAGAGAAAGCAATCAAAACGCCCATAACGTAAGGCCTGTGTGTGCACTATACATTTATAGATAGTGAAGCATTCTATATTAATAAACCATTGTTTCTGAAAATGTGCATCCATGTATTGAAGCACAATGGTTGAAGACGTACAACACATCCCAAATAAATGTAAAGTAAACCCTCTCAGTGTGAAATCAATTTAAATATATTAAATTAGATTGTGAAACCTCCCATAGGCTGCTGTACATACGTTGAATGGCCTCAAAGTCGATAAAAGCAGGTGATCACGCATTGAAGCAAATACAATAGAGAGAACAGCGATTTATAACGGGTGAACTACTCCTTTAAAAATATGCCTTTGTGTGCAGTGTGGATATATCTGGTGAACAGAGGGCTGAGGTGCAGTCCCATCTTTCCTCTACGTGTTGTTGTTTTTTAAAAAACTGGAATACTCTAATTGGATTTAGCGTGGCTCATGCGGGTGTCTGCCCCTGATTACACTCATTGCTTGCCCATCAGGATTGTTTACTGCATCAGTCCGCTAACGTTAGCATCAGTGGCGCACACACACACACACACACACACACGCACAAACGCACATTGGAAAGGGGAACGGAAGGAGGGCTATGAATCAGGAAAATCCTGGATAGGGCTGACTGTTATGAACCTCCTATAAGGGGCTCCTGGGGTAATTCAATCTCCATTCAGAAACGGCACCCTCTGCATAACGCGCATTTTCATCTGGGCTCGCATCAAGATCCGTCTCAATGTCGGGCGAATGAGCGGGGCTGGGAAAAGAGGCAGCATAGGCATTAGATATTGCACACGCCGGGCACGGGGCCCTAACTGCACGGATAACCTTTTCAGCCGTGCTTGACTGTGTGAGCATCCTAGCGTTAATTGGATGGCGAAGCGGAACCCCATTTTCAAACGCGCGCCTCCCTGGTTTGGTAATTGTTACCATTATGACTTGACAACAACCACTCGCTGGCATTTCAAGTCCTTTTCTAAGCCCGTGTGCTCAGTGGCATGGATATTCCACCTCGCTGTTCTCTCGCCAAAGCTGTCTCCAGAGAGAGCCAGTGTTCATCAGGCCTGAATGGTGTGTGTGTGTGTGTGTGTGTGTGTGTGTGTGTGTGTGTGTGTGTGTGTGTGTGTGTGTGTGTGTGTGTGTGTGTGTGTGTGTGTGTGTGTGTGTGTGTGTGTGTGTGTGTGTGTGTGTGTGTGTGCGTGCTCAGCCATTGTAGCTGATGCCCCATCATGCTGAAATACACCCCCCGACATGCAATGCCTTGGAAAACTGGCTAGATGTTCACTTAAAGAATACACTGGCAGCTGTAGCATGAAAAAGGCTGGATATGCCACCAGCAACTGAGTGGCAGCAAGTCATTGTGCAAGGGTCACTAAGGCTTCTGTTTTCAGTGTTATTTGATGCAGTGTTGTGTTCAGCCAATGCTACATGACATTTTTATAACTTCAATTCATATGGGGAACTATGAAGGGCTTGGAATTAGAAAACAGCAGGAGTGTTATCTCAGTTGTGTGTTGTATTAGAAAAATAAATAAAAAAAAAAACCCTAAAAGATATAGATCATTTGAATTAAAATGTCAAATCCCTTTTTATAATGGCAGTCCCATGTCTGGGCCTATATGTGAATATGACAATTGTGCATTCATTCATGTGTTCCCTGTATTCACTGTGTTATTTCACGCATGACACACACAACAAAACATATATCTTTTTTATTGCGTTTGTGCTGCATATGTCATCCAGCAGATAACAGAGATGTTTTTTGTAATTACTTCCTCCACCAAGGCATTGTACAAATGTAGCAGTTCCCCATTTCCCTATATACTATATGGTTATGAATTAAACTAGTTCAATATTGGAGGATAAGGCTTCTGGGTGTAAACTGACATATTTTTCATATTCATCTATCATTCACATTTGGCAAACGGTCCCAGATATGACATTACAATGTTACAAACACTGCTCTTTCCCCAATGTGTTGTAGCCCAAGTCATGTATTTGTGAATTACCATGTCTTGGTTTTAATGTTCAACCCAACAAGCAGCCTTCAGCAAGGCAACTAGCTGATGAATAAGTCAACCTTCACATTACCATTCAGGGCAGTGTGGGTTCAGTTTGAACAATTCTCTCTTTACCAATTCATTTGGAGAACAAAAACAGTCCAGCAATTACAATGTTTCCAACCTTTCGTGTTGTGTAGCTCGACCCGATTCATTTCCCAAGGCAAAATGCATTGGTGCACCGTTGATCTCACCAAAACTAAATAAACGGGTGAATGGGTTTATAGTTAAAAACCCATGAGAAGAATTGCCCTTGGCTTGGTTTTCACATTTTTTCACTCAATGGCAAAGATGAAAAGGGTAATGCTGTGAGTGAATTTGCCTTGACATACCCATCATGTATACAATATACTATGTATGTATGTATTATAAATCCTTTTTTGATTTATTTCATGTTATATTATAATATTTTGAGATACTGGTTTATTCAAATAGTTTAATTAACAGAGTTTGTATGCTATTACCTTATTTGCAATAACTATATCTGGTTCCCAAGGAGTTCTTCAACTTTACATTTCCCTACATTAAAAAAATAAGGCTATATACCATACGTTCATATTTTAAAAATTACAAACGAGGAACAAAATCTGTATTAATCTGCCATCGTGAAGTGACAGGGCACAGTTGCCAGTTGTCAAATGTAAAATGCTTTCAGGCTAGGGGACCCTTATATACATGGTTACTGTAGCTAGAAAACATTGCAACTGTCAGGGCAAGAGATGGAAAGATGTGCCACTGTAAATGGAGCTCAAACTATTTGTGATTAACCCTCAACAGTCACAAGTCAACTTGAGTCTGATACAAAAGGGGTGCTATGGTTAAATAACACTTTGGGAACATATAACACATATCGATCAACCTGCTATTGTTTCCATTAGAACAATAGTCACATACCCAATTATTCTGTTGCAATTGTATATGTGTCCAACAAATAGTAACATGTCCAAAGTGTATCCCACTTGATAATAAACCAGCAAGGCAGGATTGTTTGCCAGCTGAGCCATATGCCACACAAAACAAGCAATTTGCAATGGTTGTTGTAGGGTGTTGAGAACTGTATCCAACCCAGGATCATTCTGTTGGATCAACTTGGTGAAAGGAAACATCTGACAGCCCAAGCTCCTTCATTGCTACACACACACATGCTAATTGACTATTTCAACAACATCGGCTGAGAGAAATTAGTATGAAATCTGCAGCTCCGAAACCATGAGTTAAGAGCCATATGTGAGGGTTTTTTTTTCTAGCCGCCATATGTTTAGCCGATTTCACGCGTTTATTCCACAAAATATAAATCCCTTTATACATTTCTGATTATCATAATTTGCCATATCGCAAATTAACGGCAGCTTTTCATTAGCGGGGGGGCCGAGTTTCCCTATAAGAAAGTTTAAGTATTCAGAAGATTCTCTCTCTCTCTCTCTCTCTCTCTCTCACTCTCCACCTGTGTTAATAACAAGGTTTGAACCTGTGCTCCCCATGTCCACTAATGGCCCATCCATCTGTGTGCTGACGCAAGGAGCACAAGAGAGCACCATTTTCCCCTGTTCAACTGGACTTGTTTTCCGGAGCTCTCTCTCTCCCTCTTTACACCGTGAATGATAGCACCCCAGTGGCATTGTGGGTGATAAATAAATCCTGCAGGAAATGGGCGAACTTGGGTCTTTGAAAGGGGAGGAGGGTCCACGCAAAAAGGGGGGGGGGGGGGGGGGGAAGAGATCAATTTGTCTTTTAATTATCAGGGGGCTAAATCGTACTATTGGGTTTGTTGTGTGTGTCAGCTGCTACGGGCACTAGATCTATTACATCGACTTACTATACCAAACCACATATTACAATGTACATTCAAGTGTATTCATTACAGACCGGAAATGGGTTTTTTTCTCTCTCTCTCTCTCAGAGCTAGAAGGCCATTCATTTCACATTATTAGAGGATTATTACCAGGAGAAATCTCCGGTTATTTCTTGCAACGTTTCGTCGATAGCAATATTGTGAGTGGAATTGAAAACTAATTTTCGCTCCTCTCCTTCTTCTTCCCTGACATTACAAGCTTGTCTTCCAAAGGTTTTTTACAGAGAGACACAATATCATTATTTCCTGTCCTAAAGCTTTACAGGTTTGTGTGCAGTCTTAATGTGTCCAAAGCTTATGTTACAACAGGTATACCGGAACTAATGGATCCCTTAGATAATTCGGGGGGGGGAGGGCTTCTGGTGTAGTGGTTAGAGTGTATGAAGCAAAATGCCCAAAAATGATCAATAAAACATCAAACAAAATTAATTTTGTTCTAAATTGACATCTCCTAGCCCTATCTTTGTACATGAATACCAATGCCATAAAAAACACATACAAGGCCATAAAAAGCCAAAAAGCTCCCATTGCATGATATGGGGGTGGATGTGAGGTGGTGGTTACGGATAAGAAGGATGTTGTAGATTATCAGTGATGGGTATAGCAGGGCAGGGATTTGGTTGCATCCCCCCCTCCCCACCCCCCCAGGACCATTAATCCATATACTGTAACCGAGGCAAGCAGATGGCAAGCCAACAAAATCTAGTGACACTGATGGAATCTGGGCTAATGATGCTCCCAATCCACACAGCAACACAAACAGAGAGACATGAGGACAGTTCGACTGCATGCTTTACTCTGTCCCGAAGAGGACAACAGTGTGTCAACATCAAAACAATCGTTACCTCTGCTTTGCTAGTCTGGCTGTGTGCACTGGGTCTTCTTCACAAAGTGTATCACCTCCAACTCCAACTTTAGATTGTGTTGAGATTCAGAATGGCTGTTTATCCCCAGGCTACAGTCTCAGGCATGAAAGAATAGCTCAGTAGAAAGGCTACCCCATCTGTCCCAAAGTTTGGTAAGGGACATTCCAGTGATCCAGACTTTAATCTGTGATATATTGTACAATTTGTTATGTTATTACAAGTTTGAATTTCTGACCTGTGACTTTGTCATGTTATGCACGTTCTCTAGACGTATGAGTCGTACTGACTTTGGTGATTTCTTGATTTCACCCCGCATTCATTTGGGGCTTGCCATTTGTGCTGAGGAGCAACATTTCTTGAACGCTAATTCAAAAGATTAGCATGGAATGTTCTACAGATGTTCAGCGTCCTTGCTGAATATCTGTTATGAAGATGTTGGTGACAGCTCAAAAGTTCCACTTATTCAGTAATATACATAAGTCGGCATACGGTACAAGGATTGACCCAAGACTTATGATTCTCAAACAATGCATCCTCCTAATGACTTTGATGATCCACTGACTTTTCATCCAGCACCACATTTGCTGAAAATGTTTTGGCAAAAAATAAAAGTATGTGATCGGAACCCCTTGTGGTACCCAGGCATAGGATGAATTGTTATCAATTTGATTCCCTGATCTAGAGCCACAAGGTAATTTTAAGTCCCATATACTTTGGTTTATGACTAAATAACTGCATAACTAATACTGTTCCAATTGGCCTCAGCTGTACTTTGTTTTCAGTGCTAATTAGAGAATGAAGCATGATAGCACTTTTGAGTACCATTAGTTAAGACCACAAACATACACACTTATATAGTTTACAACACTGTTATATATCAACACTTCATTATCATACTTATATGTTCTGGAAGAAAGACTGCTTTAATCACCACCTTGGTAAAGGTGTGCACCTGTGCTATGGTGTTATACTATTAATACCAAATGCAAACCTATATAAACCTGCTTTCAATTTACACTTTGTATGATTCAATTTGAGTCAAGTCAAATGAATTGTCACTTTCTGGAATATGCTCCAGGCATACAGAGGAATCGGATTTACGTTTCTCTCGACCGAAGTAAACCAGGATAAAGTAAGATAAGTAATATATACAAATATATAGGTTCAATAAAAAAGTGCAAAATGTAAGGCCAAACACCAAACGGTATAGAGTAGTAAGTCAATTGAAATGTGGAATATGAGGAACACTGTTTACAATAAGTCCAATATGAATGCATGTAAAAAGCACTGAATTAAGTGAATGAGGGGATAATATATCAATGAACAGCGCATTGATATGTCATGCACTTCAATCGCTGCTTTTTATATGTATTCAACCTGAAGGCCTAGACACATTTACTTTGTGAAAAATGATCAAAGATGAACAATCAACAGCAAGTACAAAGGTCAACATGCTAAAAGCATTGTTCTGGCTACACATTTGTCTGTCTAGCTACTTTGTCAGGTTGCTGCTTTAGCCCATCTCTCACTTTTCCTCCTCCTCCCATGCAGTTATTTCAGGGGAGAGGACTCAGCTCATGTTAAGAGCTCACAGTCATGATGGAGAGGGCAATCACCCTGTCACTGTGCGCAGCTAGCTAGACCACAGCCTGCACTATGGAGAGAGGTAGAGCTGGAAGGAAAGGGGGAGGGCAGAGGAGAGAGAGAGAGAGAGAGGCCAGTAAGAGAAAGGACAGAGAGAGTGAACATGTATATGCCTGTAGAAAAAAAAACAGAGATGGGAGCAGGGAGACATTTCTAACTTTCTATGATGTCATTGAGCAGCTTGAAGGTACTGGAGGACCCAGGCAACTCAGACAACAGCAACACAAACCGTGCATTCCAATACCCATACTATGTAGTATGGTAGAACAAATATATAGGATGTCCCGATCCTTGTGGCCAGATTTAGTATAGTTAGAAATACCCAGACATCCGGCCGAGATTTTTAGTGTTGAAAACAGCATCCTATCTGGCCGATTCTGACCCGCAATCCAGTGCACACCGGAAGTGACGTCACATTGACGGTGCCTCCATATGAAAACAAATGGGGATGCGACGGATATAAAAGCAAGAGGCAAGATCAAGGTGCAATGTTATGATGAAATAAATAAGTAAAAGTATGTCCAAAGTGTATTACTACTGCATCCCAATTAGATTATTTTTATGGTCAGATGTAGTATGTAGAATAGAAAAAAGAAAGAGTATTGAATTTGGAATGCAGGGAATGAAAATCACACAATGTTGGTGTTCTAGGGCTAAGTCAAGGGAAAGTTCTGCAAAAAAAAAATGAAACGTGCCCATTCACTTCACCCCTGCCAGATTATCCACTAATTGTGGCGAGGGACATTGAAGTGAATTGATTTTGACGTACCCAGAAGTGCAGCTCAAGTTGATTTTATTAACTTCACTTTTGTTTGTGGGGGGGGGGGGGACACAATCTCTGCTGTGAAAAAGAAAGAGTGCCACTGTCAACAGTGCGTGTTAATGAATATGTGTTGTGAATTTGTACGCTCGAGTTCCCGCTTTGTATCTGAATGTATTTCCCATTGTGTGTGTGTCATTTCTGATCAGCGAGTGGGGGGGTGGGGGGGCACATTGTTCCAGTTGTCTGGTCCCATGCATGATGTCACATCAAAGAGGGGGCCCCTGTTGTCCAGGTGACGGAGCACAAAGGGGACGGGTCATTGGGTACCACCCCGGGGACTGAGGCGGCAAACACAGTGCACAGACAAAATGCTATCAGCTCTCTCTAGCGTACTCTGATGGGAGTTAAGCACGGATGGGCAAATCTCACAGCGTCAAAAAAGGTGCACGGGGGGACCACAGTTTCCACCTGTGTATATATATGAGTGAGTTTACGTGGGTGGGTGTGTGTGTGTGTGTGTGTGTACTTGTGTGTGTACTTGTACAACTATCTTTGTGAGAACCAATTTGAGTTTTAGACTATAAAAGTAAGGACATTTTTTGGAAAGTGAGGACATGTTGGCTGGTTCTCACTTTGGGGCAGGCCTTTAAAGGGCTGTTTGGGGTTTAATACTAAGTTTTAAGGTTCAGGTTTGAATTAGGTGTATGTAAGGGTTAGTGTAAGGGTTGGGGTAAGGTATTTAGTTTTGGGGGTTATGTTAAGGGGCTAGGGATATGTCAATAAATGTCCTCACAAGTATAGTACTAATGTGTGTGTGTGTGTGTGCGTGTGTGTGTGTGCGCATACATAATTGCACATGTGGCCTCACACAGCTGGGGAGGAGGGAGGCCTATACCAGTGACTGACTTTTTCCCACCTGGACATTATTTCAGCACACAGTTATGGCGTTCCCCCTTCAACATCCAACATCCAACATCCTTGCAATTAAAGGTTAGCGAAAGAGATTAAAACAGTCATTTGCTGGCCACACACGGGCTAATGAGATCCTCTAGTGAGGTGAGTTAAAGGGTCAGTTCACAAACATTTTAAAAGGGACATTTATTGGTCATAATTTGCAGTCTTGCAGATAGGATATGTATTTTTTCTTTAAATCCAGGATACTTGATAGAGAGATGTGAGATGTCGTCTGGTTCTTTCTCACCAGCAGTTCGTTTATGTGAGTTAAATATAGCTGGAGAAAGAAATGTAATTTCCCAGGTGCAGTCTGTCTCCCTTAAGCAAAAGCCATTCTGAATCGTAGCCTAGTTTAGAGTTAGAAGGCTGACAGGACAGAATTCACTTCCCCTGGATTATGATTATATAACACCTTGCCTGAGGAGCTCAATCTATTTCGATACAGCTTTTCAAATTGCCTCATAATACACGCTTTCTGATTGTTGACTTTATTGTGGTGTTTTTTTATGTCTTAATTTTAGTTTTTATTTCATCTCTGTAAAGTCTAGTTTAGTGTTGACTGCTTTGCCATTTTTATCCCTTCCGTCGCTTGTTTAACTGTCATTACATTTGGGCCTTTTCGTGCACATTGCCAACTCGGCTTCCAAAACAGATGCAATTTGAGTAGCCTTTATTGAAATCCTTATTTGTCGGTAAAATTGTAACCAATAGTCCAATAGAAACAGTAAGCACAATTTTCAGTCTCACACATTCTCTCTTGCAGCGATATTAAATACAGAGATGACAAACAGTATTGACTGAATAGTAAATACATTGTATGTTTAAAACTCATAAAGCTCATCCACTCCCATACAGCATTTCTGATTCTTGGGCGGGGAGTAAGGAAAAAAAAAACTTAATTAAATATGGAATATGCATTCATTGAAACGTAGAAGACATAAATGAAGCAAGATGAGTTTTCAGTGTCAACTCCTGAGGTTAGCACTGATTAAAATGCCTTCCGTTCCCAGTTGGTGTGTGTGGCAATTATTTGTTCGTATAAGGATAAGTCATAAAACTCAGAAATGAAATATGCACTAATGAAGAAAAATTGCCTCGTCGAAGGAAAGGCGAGATTAAGAGCATTTTTTCCCCCTTAATTGTACAATTCATAAGATTTTTTTTTTATGAATTTTCCCCTTGAGAAATCATCCTCTCCAAATAAATACATCATATTCTCAATGTGAGCCCTATATGTTTGTGCCTATTCTACACAAGGGGGACTATTTCGCAACGTGAGGCTCCACAAATAAAACAAAGCCTTGTTGGAAACACATGCACCTGTAATGAGTAATGCCTCTGGACTTTTCTTCTGCTTACCTCTCACAAACCAATCCAAAATCCAGGACTTCAATATGCAATCCCCTCTCTAAATTACACCTGCCTTCAACTGCAAAGAAACCTCTACCTAGGAAACGATTGTGTGCACAGCAATGAATATCCTCTCCTGCTTCAATGTATTTTTTTAAATTTGTTGTTTTTTTCTTGTTTTTTTTTACCTTGTAGAAACAGATGTGCTTTTTTGGCAACCACACCAATCACTGCATCTGCCCTCTATACCTCGGTGCTCGAGGATTAACTTGGGACAACTGAGAATAATTAACCATTGCCAAAAAAAATCCACCTCATCCACCTGCCTACCTAACGGGATAGATACATAAATTGACCCTGGCATCGCATTAATATTCAAAAGCCGTTGCTTGAGGCAACTGTAAACACTTTCTGCCGCGTGCTGCACATCTACATCCAACCGTTTACACCTGAACGTGTGTGTGTGTGTGTGTGTGTGTGTGTGTGTACTTGTACAACTATCTTTGTGAGAACCCATTTGAGTTTAAGACTATAAAAGTGAGGACATTTTTGGAAAATGAGGTCATGTTAGCATGGTTCTCACTTTGGTACAGGCCTTTAAAGGGCTGTTAGAAGGTTAACACAAGGTTCAAAGGTTCAGGTGTGCATTATGTCAGGGTTAGTGTACTTAGCTTTGAGGGTAAGGGTAAGGGGCTAGGGAATGCATTATGTCAATGAATGTCCTCACAAGTATAGTTCAAATGTGCTCTTGTCTTGTGTTGCTGCGTGCTGCTTCATGTACATCCACTGTCTACATCTGAATGTGTCTGTGGGTAAAACTTCAGTGGGAGTCACGTGTGCATGGAAAATGCTCTTTCTTCCCCCACACACCCCCACCCGCCTCCCAATACCTTCCCTCTCCTTCTCCAAACATGAGCTCAGAGATGAAAGGGGTAGAAGTGCTGACGGGAAGATCTCATTTTGCAGAGTGACTAGAAATCCCGGCTCCTTTCGCTTTTCCCATTTCCAATCGATCAGCGTATGGGTTCGAAAAAAGAAAAACATTGTCTGCATACAAATGACTGGATATATGTTGAGATGGAAAGATCTAGAGCGGAGAGAGAGTAGAACCACAAAGGGATCTGTCGGCAGCCCTCTGAAGTTTTTCTTAAAAAGTTGCTTTTGAACTTTATCTAGCATGTGTGTTTTCGATTGGGAGGCTTTTTTGTACAATCGAAGCCATGCTTTTATTTTGTAGGGGCCGGCGGTTGGGAGGGAGATCGCTGCATTGATTGGCTGAATGTGAGAGATCAGATGTTTTTTTTTTTATTATTATTATTCTTTACCGTTAAGAGGATTATGTTTGATGATTTCACCACAAATTTTTCCTGGCGCCAGCTGCATGGATCACTGAAAGCACAGTTAACACGCACTAGAGGGGGAAGCCGGCGTTTTATAGGCGGCGTAATAGGATCATGTTAAAGGTATTATATGTCATTTAAGTTCAACTCTTCAGTCATGTATGGATGTGTGGAGGGAAAGAAAAAAATATATATAAGCCGGTTGTCAGGCGGGCAGGTGGGAGAAGGCATTTTCCCTTTAACCATAAAGGTCAGACGATCGATCGGCTCCAAGTGAGTGTGCATCCGTGACAAAGTGTCCTTGAGTAAGACGCCTAACTGCTGGAGTGGAATGGGGGGGGGGGTTAAAAACATCTATATAGCATGTATCAAAATGTACAAATCCAAGTATTTATTACCACATTAATAGCTTTTATTTAGCTTTAAATGTATCACGTTGAGAGCACAAAAGTTATTCAAAGTGGCATTTTTTTGCGTTTGATTCGGAGAAACTATCTGTGATGTTAGTTACGCCGAGCTATACTTGAATTGTGTTTAGTTTATTTGTTCATTGCAAAAAACAGCTTCAAAGTTTGTAAATGTTGCCAATAACCCAATTTACAATTTTATTTCAAATGTAGATGAATCACTGGTGAAAAATAAAAACACAATATGCAGCAAATGCCACCTAAGGGGGCCTCGGGGAAGGTAGAGCATAATGTGGCGTCTCGCCTTAGAATGCTCTTTTCAAATGACAGAGTAATATGTTCTGGATCATTTGACTCCTCTTTCTCATAATTTTCCCCCGCTCCCCCTCTCCCCTATATGGGGCGCGTGTTTGCTAGCATATGGGTCAACAACGGTCTTCTTTCTACTGTAATGCTAATGCAACAGGGGAAATATCACAGCATATAGTGTACCCTGGTCCGTGGACCGTACGGTATGCCATTCAGACCTTTCCTCTAGTCTAGCTAGAAGGCCCTTTAAGGAGTCATCTCCTACCACTTTTTTTCTACCCGTGGCTGGAAGCTAAAGAAGTGGTAATACAAATGCTGAAGAGGCTCTGTCTCATGATTCACTTGGGGGCCATTGTAGGGAATGGTGCTCGCGGGAGTGGAACGCATGCTATCACCGACTGGAGCGCGTTTCGTGTGTGTGTGTGTGTGTGCGTGTGCGTGTGCGTGTGCGTGTGCGTGTGTGTGTGTGTGTGTGTGTGTGTGTGTGTGTGTGTTGAAAAGGTGAAAGGAAGTGTGGGCAGCTAGGAGGTCACTTACTGTGTGAGAATAGGATAGCAAGGAGAATACATCTATCTGAAGAGTGTGTAAGCTAGCAGCTAGAGAGAAACAGGGCTGAATGTGAGACTCGCTCGCTCTCTGTTTACCCTGACATTTGCCTGAGGTATTGCTACGCTGACCTTTTCCTTTTTCTCGTATTTTTTAATTAGTGTTTCCGCTCCAGATGAAAATAGCAAAGGAGATTTACAGTTGAATAAAAAAAGAAAGGGGGGGGGGGGGGTAATCAGAGGGGAAACCTGCATTTGATGTGCTTTCACGTTTACCCATTCCCCTCACTGTTGTAACATTTAGTTTTTTTTTCCTCGACAGGCCCCCGTAACTGTCTGTCTAGGCATTTTGAGAGGCGCGAGTTGAAAAAGGGAGCGAGGCATAAAGGATTCAGACAGACTGGCGAGAGAGAGAGAGAGAGAGAGAGAGAGAGAGACATAGAGAGACAGAGAGAGACAGAGAGAGAGAACCAGTAGTGGTAGGATGGGAAGAAAAGAGGGGAAATCTGCCATTAAGAAATGCAAGCAACAGTGATTAATATCAATAGAGAGAGAGAGAGAGAGAGAGAGAGAGAGAATATTCTCCGTGGCATGACTGACTGGCACCCTGGCACGACGTCTAGGATCTACTGTGATGCAAATGCCCCCGGGCCACGATTACTCATATCCTCGCCACGTTACAGCAAAACACGTCTCTTTGCTTTTCCATAAATAATACACAAGGCTTGGCATCCATTTTCTCTCAAAAGATACCATGCTAGCACATAATTGACACTTAAACTGATTTTTTTTCTTTCTCTTTCTCTTTCTCCCCTCCCCTCCCTTCCTCTATCCCTACTTATTTGCTCGCTTGGCATTTCGTCAAGACCACAATAAATACATAAAACACTCATCCTAATTAATGATAGCGGGAGACTGCGGGCTAATGAAAAAGTATATGGATGGTGTAGGAGTGCTAAAACCCCACTTAATTTCATTTAGAGAGGATTATTAATTAAGGGGGGATAGGAAAGCCAGCCAAAAAAAAAGGGGAAAGGATTTCTAAAAAAAGCAGGAGTTCAGCCCAGTCATCTTTCACTCATCATCATGGTTGGACTGTTGTGCTTTTTTCAGTAGGGCTGTTCTTAAAGAGGACCTATGATGCTTTTTGACTTTTATGACCTATAAACGTTGTTATGATGATTCATAGTCATGCTTAACCATACTAAATGATCAAATAATGACTTGCATGCATTTCGACGTATTCCCTGCTGACCGTCTGGGGTGTCTGTGCCGAGCACTAAACACTATTCTAGCCAGTCGAGAAGTCACGTGTTCAAAGCGGTCTACCCTTTGTAACTTTGTGACGTCGCATGTAACTTCGTGAAGTCACCACGCGGATGTTTCCATGTATGGTAATGCTGTCACTTCCCTGTTCGCGTCTGCCTCGCGCCCTTATAGGTCCATGCTCGCGCTTCCCGCCACTGAAAGTGTTCCGGAAGGAAGGTAACCAATCACAACGGAGTGGGGTTTGCAGGAGGGGGGGGGGGGGGGGGGGCGGAGGGGAGCGGAGATGGCCGATCACAGGCGGAGGGAGCGGAGATTGCCGAAGCACACACACTCAAGTGTTGACAGGACGTGCTGGATCGCCAAAATAAGAGAAAGAGCTAACCGAAAATCTACATAGCTTTTGGTGATGTGATTCGTGTCAGGTTGCTCTATAGCAGTGTAAAACAAGAAATTAAGACCAGAAAAGTAGTATAATAGGTCCTCTTTAAGGGACCTCTCTAGCACACAATACGTCTATAAACTTGTAGCAAGTCAAAAACCAATGATCATATAAGGCTTCAGGTATTGTACAACACAAGATGCTTTATTGAAGTGAAATTTAAACTACTGTTTGCAAAGAAAGTTAATTTTGGTTTGTGTAGGCTAATTGGGACAACATTTTAATCACCAAAAGAAAAAAAAATACAATAAAGCGCCACCTACGGATCGACAGAAGGTACTTTTAGCGCGTTATGGAAGTTGAAAGTAGCCTGGTCCTAACAGACCATCGTACTTCATTTCATTTGTACAGTAGGTCTGGAATCACTCAATCGACAAATGTTAACTCACTTGAAGGCGGGTGTCTGTTGAAGTTTAAAACTATTGGATCTACCCAGTGCCTCTCTGGATCTGCCAACCAATCGCATAACGTTTGGTCCTGACGTATGTCATGCGCCGGTTTCTGACTACAACTGAAACTCTGTTCGCTGATTGGACCGCCCAAAAATCTGGCGGAGAAAAACCCACTAATATACCGCAGGCCCAGACTGATAATGAAGGGAAATGAAAATTGAGCGGAAATACGTAAGCGGGCAGTGCCAGGCAAAGTCGAAAGTGGATGTCAATTAATGCTGGTTCTCATATGCTTCCCCAAACAATTGGAGGATGTGGCAACATGATATTATCTTCTCTTTTTCTTGTTTTTTAATTTTGAATCAAATATTGCCTTTGATGTTGCTTTACTGATTAGATCCAGCCAGTGCAAATGCAATATAAATATACGCTAACAAAAAAAAAAGACAATGTCACTGCATCACTAGATTTTTACCAAAGGATTCTGTGCATTTGCAACAACTGTTCTCATGGGGCACTTCGGTGGTGTAGTGGATAGAGTGCTCTATATTTTCCGGCCTTTACTCAGAAAAACGGCGTTGGTAGCAGGTTGATGAAAGAAGACGCAGTTTGAGGCAGATGAGGAGGTCTCAGGAACAATTCTTTTATTTAAACAACAAAACTCATCCTGCAGTCAAAACGAAGCCAATAAAAAGTTAAAGTGTTTGTAGCCAAAAACGAGGTACATGCATAAAACAAAAAGCTATGAAGACTTCCTGTAAACTAAAAGACTTATGAAGAGTTCCTGTATACTAAACAACCTGTCTTTTCCTGTATTGTGGTGGCCTTTTAACCTGCAAATCTAAGTGAGCTGATTGGTCCTTAGGTCAGTAAGCTCCACCTCACCTAACTCCTGATTGGTGGACCCTAACTAACTCTGACCTACACTGTTCAGAGGACATCTGTGTTAATCAATCCCTAGAGGCGATATCCCATGGGGCACTAAGAAGTCTAATTCAGTAACTTTAGGACAATCCCTTTAGCCAATAAATTAGCTATTAGACCTTCACCCTTTCCCCGAGACATGTAAACCCAAACCAGACTGTCCTAAATTGCACCCCACATAGGATCATCTCCGAGTCTCCCTTTGTGTGCAATTTGGATGATCTACAGATCAGCCTGCTTGCTTCCTCAACTTAAGCAATCCACTCTGCACACACATATACCCACGAGAGCTGCTCCTCTCCTGATTATCAGTCATCTTAGAATGTGTCATAACGAAATACACTACAAGAGCGCGTACCATATCGGCTCTGGCCTTAGTTGTAGTGGTCGCGGGTTCAAATCCGACCCGTGGACCTTTACTGCAGGTCATCCCCCCCCTCTCTCTCTGTCTCCCCATTTCAACTATGTACTATCTAATAATGCTTGAAAATGCCAAAACAGCCAAAAACTTTCTCATTTTGCCGTTAAGAGTTTTTTGGACATCAGACACTGCAAATTGCAGAATTCGAAGGAGACCCATTAGTGGCATTCTTTTTTTAAAGACTTTCGGAGGTTTTGCTATGTAGCCGATATGTACCACTTAGACAAGTGTGGGGTTACTTTGAGAGACTTTTTTTGAAAACAATTTACAGCACTTTGAGACACAAGCGCTGACTGCACCTTTTTTTTTCTAGCGATAGTAGTGAAAGTGACACCGTTTTGGAGATGGCTGGGATGGAGAGAGTGAGAGGAGGAGGGGGGGGGGAAATAAAGGATATGGAGAGAGGCAGAAGAGATTTGGGTGTGGAGGGAAGAAGGAGAGAAGGCATTTTTTTGCATTTCATCTCTTGAGAGCGCTGACTTCAGCACGGATTAGGCCACGTGTTTGTTCTCAGCGCTCTGTTCTCTCTCTTTCCCCGCTCGGAGGAGGAGGAGGGGGGGGGAGCCGCACTTCACTGTCAAGGTCAGCAAACGCCTTCACATAATGATATCCCACTGTCATTCTACCTGCGCGCTGAAGAAGCCCGCGGTATAAAAGCGTGAATAAGAGTGTGTCTTCAGTGTAAGGAGTTAGCTGGTCTTACATGTGCCTATATCCACTATCTGTGGCAGTTTCTATGTATTTATTATCAATCGAATTTGTATTTGTACAGCGCTTTTAATGCACAGAGAATGCAACATAAAAAATGCTTTAGAATATATACAAAATAAAATCATAAAAACGGAACAATACCACCCCCTCTCCCCAAATCACAGCAACACATGACATTCAGGAGTTAAAACAACCTCATGACACCTATACAACATAACAGTATAAGCACAGACGTGATAATACAAGTAAAAGCATGGATCTGTAGAAACAGTTAAGCAGGACGTAAAACAAGTGAGGCAATGCCTTCCATCGCGTTGTGCTTGAGGGCACGTACCAATTTGAAAAAAAACGAAGGTTCCATCTTGATGATTTCCAGTGGTTACTCTTCCATTGTAAGATAATGACAAAGAGCCTTGAGATTCCTTGAGATTCTCCCCCTGCCATTTTGCTAAATGAGCCTAAGGAAAGGCAAGCCAAGGCAGCAGAGAAATCCCTTTTGAGTATAAAGGATCCCAGGCTATAGTTGAATCATTGCCATGATAACTTTTTCCTCTGGTTCACAATGTGCCGGCTACTGGAGCCCTGTGTCTCTGTTAATGAACCTCATGGGCTTTTCGCCGAAGACAGTGTGAGCTGCCTGAGCGGTGTGCGGTCGCCCTTTCCCATAGCCTTTGGCAACCATAGCACCTTAATGATGCTGTACTGGTTCAAAGCGTTCCACTGAGCACACTCGTGTGTGTGTGTGTGTGTGTGTGTGTGTGTGTGTGTGTGTGTGTGTGTGTGTGTGTGTGTGTGTGTGTGTGTGTGTGTGTGTGTGTGTGTGTGTGTGTGTGTGTGTGTGTGTGTGTGTGTGTGTGTGTGTGTGTGTGTGTGTGTGTGTGTGTGTGTGTGTGTGTGTGTGTGTGTGTGTGTGTGTGTGTGGTTATGTATGAGTTCCTAGGCATGTATCGGTGCATTTGTATGAGAATGTATTACTAAGAGCGTACTCTCTTTCGTAGTTTCAAATATATTTTAAAGGCTCATTGTAAAAAAGAGTGTGCTCTCAAGGCTACTGAAATAGCTGACCGCTACAAGGTACGAATAAGGAAGCCCTAATATCCCGTCCATCGGTACTTAGTTTCGACTGCTTCTATGCTGTTCATTCAGAATGACATTTATGAACATAGTTTCTCTAAAATGTTATGTTTGTTAGCATTTCCAAAAGGTCCATATCTGTTACCATCCAAAAATGCTTTGCTAGCTCATTGCAGTTAAAACTTTTTTTTTTCTTTAACTATTTTGTATACATTAATCAGCCACTGCGGTTGCAACACCGGAGCCTTTTATAAAGTCCCTTGGTGAGCGGATGGAAACATGGATAAATCACCCACCTGGAAACAGGAGAACTGTAGTAATGTCATAAGGTAATATGTACTGTTGGCTAGTTTAATGTAGAACAATGTACCATTATTTATTGGCTGAGATGAGTTTGGAGAGAAAAGTCAGTGAATCAGCAAAGTCACAACTGTACACAAAGCAAAATGAGCAACAATTCCAACATGTCCCTTTGAAATACTGTGTAACCGAGTTAATTTATGATACTGGCATCAGTAAGGATAGTAGTATAGCTAAAGTAATTCATTTCAGTCCATAATAATAAAGCAGATTACATACTGTACATTACAGGTAGCGCAATAGAACATTGGCCGGAAAGCTGTAGGCTGCAGCTGAGGCTTACATCTCATTTAAATCGTAAAAGGGTAGGCCTCGGCACATGATAATGCACTCAGGATGCTTTAAGGCATGCAGGTACCCAGGTAGTTTCAATACAGGCAGCTAATGTTAAAAGCAAGTGACTCAGACTAGCATTATAAGCCTAGCAAATATACTAGCTTAACTCTTTTTTTTAAAGTGGACATAACTCCTTGTCCAATATATTATGTATTTATATGTGTGTCTTCCTGTGTAAAAATAAATACATAAAACATTAAGGAAAACGCTCAAGGTCACACACAGTGGTTTAAAAGGCTGGACCTTTATGAACTGACCAGCGACGAGAGAAGAAAACAAAAGTCGCAGTCCCGGATTGGTGTATTAAGTTGTCTGCTATTGCCAGATTCACAGACGGGATGGATAGTCAAAACAGGGAATCAATACAACATTTAGACTGATTAGGATGTAATTCATTCATTTGATAATTACCGGGTTTTCAAATGAAGGTGTTTTTTTAAGCGTTTTGGGTTTTCCCATCTGACAATAAACCTAATCTAATATTAAAGGGGTTTGGTGTGTCTTAACCGGCATTCTATCATTATGAAATCGCTATTATAATATAATGCTTGAGTTTTTCTTCCCTCTGTCTTCCCTTGGCCCAGCTGTCCTGTTAATCCTAACCCTACATTTGTACTAATGTGATGTCACACTAGTAAAATGTAGGTTTAGACAGTGAGACCAAAAAACACTCTTTCTGCCTTTTTTCAGGCTAGGATGAACCGATTTAAAAAATGTTTGCACATTTATACTACATAGGATATCAGAGTTCAATACACCTTCATATTCCCACTGGTGAAGTAGGTCTTTAAAGAGTAAAATGATGGGTCAATCTGTTGTATTAGAAAGGATTCTTGATTAATCAATAGTGGAATTAATTGTCTAAGTAGGTAATTGGTCTGCAGCACAGGCAGCATTCAGGGAACTACTGTATTAATTGTATAGCAGTGCAGTAGGTGAAATACTTAGATATCCTATTATACTACTTTTCTGGTCTTAATTTCTTGTTAAAAACTGTTATAGAGCAACCTGACACGAATCACATCACAAAAAACTATGTATATTTTCGGGAAGCTCTTTCTCTTATTTTGGCGATCCAGCAGGCCCTGTAAACACTTTGCTTCTGCCATCTCCGCCCCCTCCACCCCCCCCTTCCTACAAACCCAACTCCGTTGTGATTGGTTACCTTGCGAAGGGAAGTCGTGATTCTAAATGTCTGCAAAGAATCAGCCCGGGCGGGACGCGGGTCTACTGCTTCGTAAACGATCTCTCTACAGGCTGAGCTAAGCGAGCACTGGTTTAGTGTTGTCACCCCCTGCTATATATAGCAACCTGAGAGCTTGCCTGACCATATATGGCAAAAAGATCTGGTGACACACACATACCGGAAATTTGAACAAGTTCGGCTCGACTGGCTGCCATAGTTTTTAGTGCTCTGCACAGCCACCCCAGACGGTCAGCAGGGAATACGTCTAAATGCATGTACGTAATTACTTGATACTCTAGTATGGTTAAACATGACTATAAATCATTATAACAACGTTTATAGGTCATAAAAGTCGAAAAGTATCATAGGTCCTCTTTAAGAATAATTTGAAGGACAAAAAAGTGCAGGTTTAACAAAAAATATATATTTTTCATTAATTTAAAGTTCATTCATTATTTTAATGGTGTCCTTTGTCAGGAACAATCTCACAATAGTTTGATATTACAACAATGTCTTTCTCCATAAACCACCCTATACAAACAACAAGAAAGAAAAACCTTAACACGGCATTTTTTATATTCTATGATGACTGTTGAAGCCGAATTGTATGCCATTGATATCTTACTCTGTGACAACAAAAAGGATTTGGTATCCTTGGGGAAAAGCCATCTCTCTTCAGAAACTGAAAAACAGTGTTACACATTGTATTTGAAATGGACTGATTAGTTTTATTCTTTATTTCTGTTAGTGCTCAAGTCGTGGATTCTATTCAGTAACATAGAGACGGCAGTTAAAAAACATCATTTAGTGCTCGCCACGTAATATTGCCACCACACATTCCTTCTCCATGTTAAATTACCTTGCACGTCCATTTTTCTTTTTTCTTTCGGATCAAGGTGTACTGTGGCTTTGAGTATAATTTCAAGCGGCATAGAAAGTGATCCATATTACCTGGATCCTTTTCAATCAAATTAGGTTCCCCTAATTGATATTTCAAATCTAAGATACTCATCACAAAACCCAATACAACGTTATTTACAGCACATTTTAAAATTGCCATAACAGCCATACATGGCGGTGACACAGCTGCGGATTGGTCTAAGGCGCCTTCACTCTCTAACCTTTATATATGTGGGGAAAAAAAGACAGTGTGGGAAGTAGTGAAATTGTCTCCACCTCAACTGTCTGGCCTATACACTTATGAGAACTTCTAGCTGACGCAATCGGCGGCTAAAGGTCTTCATGGTCACGTCACCTAGCCACCTACGGATGCCAGCAGTTTCAGTTACCTTAATGTCAAGCCACTTTTGTGCATTCAGCAGAGAGAGTGTGTTTCTCAAAAGGAAAAAAAAAGGTTAAGATGTTGTGTGTTGAGGGGTTTGAGGGGCCGGATGCTTCCAGCAACAATGAAGTCCCAAGGGGGAGGACCGCTGAAACTAGCTGACAATCCACTTTGCCGGTAGGTCATTGTGTGAAATGTGAACCAATTAATTTTTAGATGTAAGCAAAACAACATACTGATGGTGATTTTTTTTTTCTTAGACAGCAGTGGCTCAAACAAAACACTGCCATATTGTGTGTGTTATGTGGTCAGGAAAAAAAAAAAAGTGCTGTGCCAAATGTTGCTGATGTTCTTGCCCTCAGGGTTGTGGATGGATTCCCAAAGGTAAATAACGCTGGGCTTGTGACAGTGTGTGACTAACAAGTGGGGCTGCTGTTTTGGTGCAGTTTGATCAATGTGAGGTCTATGGACTTGTTTACCAATGATAATGATTGTTAATCTGTCTCACACGAGCAGTAAAACAATGGTTAAACAATGGTGTGTTGTGAAATGATACGCATGATGGTGAGTATAAGTTTTATTTTTTCAGCAGGGCACTGGAGGAAGTTTTAGCACAATCAAAAAGACAAGGAAATATAAAAGCGGTAGAAGAATGTCTTCTAATCAGGGGACATGACTGATGTTTTAACAGGAACAGTGTTGCAGAAGCTAACCCTGCACCACAGACAAAAACACAATTTGGACCAATTTACCAAAAGAAAAAAGCAACATGAATAATTCAAAGTTGCGCTGGTTGGATGATAAAAAGGACATGATGCCACATCTTCCGTGTCCGTTAAACTCTCCTCTATGCATCTCTAGCCAAACAGAAAATAATTAATCTTTGTATCCTGGTGGAAAAAAAAACACATTTATTTTGCCCTGCCTTTCGATTTCATGTCTTTGCTTGTGTGAAGTCGCTAAAATCGCAATTTAGTATTGAGCACATACTTACTTCCGGTGCTGTCTTGATATACTGTATATTCCTATCGGCTACATATATACAGATAAAAAGGAACGGTTCCTCGCAGTAAGAACATCTTGTAAAACTGAAGTTTCAAGTAGTTTCATTGCTAGGAAGTTGCGTGACCAACAACAGAGGGGCCTATGTAGGAGAAGGAAGAAGATTATAGTGGTATAAGTCTTGGTTTCGACCAAAGAAAAAATACACAACCTTTATTTTTAAATCTTTGCATAACTCTTTTTTTTCCCCTCTTTGCCCCGGAGAGCAATTTACAGATTTGAAGACGCTGAAGCTTCAAGGTGGTATGTGGTAGATCAGAAATCTGGCAGGAGCCTCTGAAGGAAGGGGTGTGTGTGTGTGTGTGTGTGTGTGTGGGCTGGGCTGGCTGCCTCTGGACCAGCCATGCTTGCGGCAGAGGCCCCCTTGGCACCTGTTTTTTCCACATGCCTCATGTTGATAGGAATCCATACCTCACACCGCGCTGAGATGAAATCCCCTAGACCCCTTGCTGGCAAGCCTGCACAGTACATTCTGACCTGAAACTATCTGCTCAGGACTAATTAACGCTGCTTTTAGGTACCCAATCTACCAGTATAGCATAGATAGTCTTTTTTCTAACTGTACTTTATCATGGGGATGACAGCAGGGATCTACTTCTTTCCCATTGGGGCGCAGCAGGGCGAATGGGGCTTTCAGCAATTAATGGCCGTGTGTAACTTAAAATGCAAGAAAGCAACATGTAATGTGCCATCCACAGTTCAACACAAGTGATTGGCATGCAAAGGTCTATGCGTGGGTCAAGGATTGGATAACAGGCTCAGCATGGAAGCACGGCAGCACACTGAGAAGATATAGACAGCCAAGCCAACATGATGCAGAGCCAGGGTCAAATGACTGTTTATATGAAAAGACAAGTAGGCACTTAAAGACTTAATGACATTAAAACAACTATCAAGCAGTGAGTGGCCTCCTGTTCCCCTTATTATGGCATGGTGTTACATTGACATGTGCCAGAGATGCATTGTTTAAGTTACACCCTAGACTTACCTGGCAACCATTTCCTTATGGACACTATATAACATTTTGTTTTAAAGACTTGTTTTTGGCTTTGTTGCTTTATTAGACATGATTTGAAGAGACAGAGATGAAATGAGGCAAAAAGGGGAAGACATGCAGAGAAGTGACCTGGGCGGGACTCGAACCCGGGTCTGCTGCGAGGCATGGGCCCAGGGGGGGTGGGACGCTCTACCCTTCTGCGCCACGAGCACCCCGGACATGATACCATTTTGAGTCACTGATACAATTAGTTTTGAATGTAAAGTAGGCTCAGTGTAGTAATATGCGGACAATAACTCCATAATGCCAGCCAGTTGATCTGCGGTTGCCAGCTTAGAGCGTATAACTCCATCCAGTTGTCCCCCCCTGGGCAAAGATTTCACGTTGCCCTGTCTTCTCTTTGATGAGTGACAAATGGCGGAATGAAGAGCCGGGTTCACCACAAAATGAAAATTGTGAAAAACAACAAGCTACTGTCGGATGAGTGGAAGAGGAAGAGGAATAATCCCCATACCTAAACTGTACTCTACCAGCATAGTGTAGTAGTCATCATTTCATGTTCATGTTTTCTGAATACCACAGGGGTTGACAAGGAATCAGAGAGAAGAATGTTTTGCATTGGTGAAGTCTTATGTATATACAAGTGCAAGTATGCTGTGCTATTATCCAGTAACTGCAGTTGAGTCAACTCATTAAAGCGCTCTACTTTAAAGGCATACTAAGTGATCTCGGGCGAATAGTTAAGACAAACTCAAACATGGGAGTGTGTGTGTGTGTGTTTTCGGGCTATAGGACGTCAGTGCAATATTCAGAGTGAGCGCTCTGTCACCTCCTAGGGTTAATGCTACACAGACTATATATTGCACTGCATTAAGAAGATGTATGAAGATTCAATTTGGAGAGTCAACTAAAACAGATATAGGTGTATACAATGAACTATAATGAAAAGTAAATAGAACGTTATCTCAGCCATTTCATTGAAGACTGGCTGACTAGCTACTGTCGCTGTCCATGGTGCTGAATTTGTAAGTAGCAGCACAGCCCTTGTTCTCATAGAGAATGATGGGCTTTATTACATGTACATGTTATACATCTCTCGTTGAATCCTGGTTCGTAATCTTTTTTTCCTTCTTCTTTTTTTAACCTTTATTTATACAGGTAAATCCCATTGAGACCGAAGACTCTTTTGCAAGGGAGACCTGTTTTCCTTTCCCACGTTAGCATTCACACACACACATTCATACACCGATAGCAGGCTAACTATCGACATTCACACGAGGCAAGGTGGGTGAAGTGTCTTGCCCCAAGGATACAACAACTATGACACAGGTGGCAGGGCGGGGATCGAACCTCCAACCCTTTGATCATCGGCCGACCCGCTCTACCAACTGAGCCACAGTCGCCTCAAATCCTTAAAACAACGATTGGAAATATAGTTTTGCTGTGTGGCAATTCCCAAATATACTGAGAATAGATAAGCATTATTTAAGTCCACATTTATATTCAAGAGAGTTTTAATAAGGAGCCTGAAGAAAAAAAATCACAGCATGACCGGAATGTGTTTGTGCATGTGAGTTGTTGTGTGAGGGGTGAGTGTTAATTATTTATTTATTTTTTCAAAACTGTGACAAGATCAACTTTTTTTGACGGGAGTGTAGGTTGGCTAGGTGGGAGGTCCATCTGGCACTATAGGATGCCCTTGTCATTGGAGGGTGGGGGGTGGAGGGGGGGGACACAGCATGGACATACAGCAAGGAGCCAGGCGACAGATGCCAAAGAATGAAAGAAATGAAAAGAAAAAACAACAGAAAAAAAAATACACGCTTTCGACAGGAGTTGCAGCTGGCAGCCGAGGGTGGCATATCCTTGACGTGTACCCCACCCGCCTTTACTTCCTTGATCGGGGAAGTGAAAGACAAGTGTGTGAAAGCTAAACAGGAGAATGTGTGAATGTGTGTTCGAGAGTGATTGTGTGTGTGGTAAACATTTTGCGCCACGTCAGCTCCTTGGCGGTGTGTGTGTGTGTGTGTGTCTGTCTGTCGCCAAGGGGCCCGCAGCAACTGGCCCCAGATCAGCCCCAGAGCTGTGTCCACTCAGCATTTCCCCCAGCCACTGGTAAATTAGTCCCCTAGCAAATATGTAACACTCTCTCTCCTGTGTGCTATTGTTCATGCCCTTGAGGAAAGCGTGTGTGTGTGTGTGTGTGTGTGTGTGTGTGTGTGTGTGTGTGTGTGTGTGTGTGTGTGTGTGTGTGTGTGTGTGTGTGTGTGTGTGTGTGTGTGTGTGTGTGTGTGTGTGTGTGTGTGTGTGTGTGTGTGTGTGTGTGTGTGTGTGTGTGTGTGTGTGTGTGTGTGTGTGTGTGTGTGTGTGTGTGTGTGTGTGTGTGTGTGTGTGTGTGTGTGTGTGTGTGTGTCTGCGCTTGTGCCGATGCAAATGTGTCGTTGTTGCTGAAGTACTTAAGGAGACAGGGGTAGCTAATTTATTTGGATTTTTATGGACAAAAGCCAAATCACCAAAAAGTACAGTATGATTATCTCTGTTGTAATTTGTAGATCCCAGAAGGGATTTGTGTCATCATTACAGCAGTTATATTTTGCTCTTTGAAGCGAACAGAGACCGATTCACTCAGGACGTCACTGCAATTAATTCATGAATTTTTTTTTCTCCAAATTTGCCAAATTATTGAATTGCCTTTGTTGTCTGCAGCATTTTTAATTATAACAGTATCTGACAGGCAGGTCCTGCGTAATTTTTTGCCTTCTAAAAACTTGTATGTTATCTATTATTATTTATCTTTTATGTTAAAAAAATAGACCTCACCGCTGGTTATCAATGTAACGAGGCGTCTTTTTTATTTGTTTGGCCTATAAAAGGTGGAACGCCATGGTACATATGCAGTAGATGTTTGTGAGGGAGTTTTTTTAACTATGGTTACCAAACAAATTAGAGGAGGTTTGGATTGTTGTTGAAATACGGCATCAGTTAGTTTTTTTTTAGCCAATCCACTACATTAACTGCATAATGTATTCAAGTCACCACCAGTAATTCATTAATTACAAATGTGTCAAATGGCACCCAATCACAAGCTTCTCTGACACTTTGAACAGCACATAATAATGCAGGATTTCTTTTTCTTTTTTCCAAACAAGATAAGCTCTTCAGCCTGTGGATTGTCATTCAGAATGTACACATACAGATATGAGATTTAAAAGGGATCGCCACAGCCCAGTGGTTGGAATGGTGCGGACTCACAACAGTGGGTGGTGGAATTAATGAGGCTACGGGCTCCTATAAGGCACACACAGGGGAGGGTGGGGGGGGGGGGGAGAAGGACATGCCTCATGCCTACTGTGCCACTGCCAGGACTGGGCTGGTCATAGTATCTTAACCACCAGCACAACGGATAAGAAAAACATGGATTCTGTCATCCGTGACCCCCAACAGTGCATCACATCACTCAAGTGCCCACCCCCCCTCCCCTCCCCCCACACACACATACACACACACACACCCATAGCCTAAGGCTCCGGGGCAGGTATACAGGTAACTGCACTCCCCTCTTTTTTTTTCCCCGAGGCCAAATCAGCTGGGGTTCATTTGCCCCAGCTGGGGTCCCTTCAGCTTTTAGAATTCTCATGGATAACTGCACTGCATGTATTTAAACACATACATGGCCATAAGTTGTGCAGCAGAGGATATGTAACACAACATGGCAAATCATTCATAACAAAACGTGGTTCTTCTTGTCTTTTCACACGACACAAATATCTACCCTACATGGTGCATACATCGAGAAGGTTCAATTATATGATTCAGTGGTACCATGCATTCAGTCCTTACAAGCAGAAGAGTACCTAGTTTAAGTTGATCTGATACACAGTGTTCTTACCTTGTTAGTAACACAGAAGCGCACGTGGGCGTTGGGCGAGCGCACCAATATTCAGCATACTTAATACAGACAGTAAAGAGTAAAACTTATAGAGCATTCATAATGAAGTTGTCAAGTGATAATACACATATGTCTTTGTTAAGCACTAAAAATCATCCTATAGTACTCATTAGTATTGTACAGATAGACACTAAATATAGTATGGTTTAGGATAAAGATTATGGATGTCCCGATTCATCCAGTGCGCACCGGAAGTGACGTCACATCGATGGTGCCTCCATATGAAAAAAAAACAGGGATGCGACGGATATAAAAGCAAGAGGCAAGAAGATCAAGGCGCAATGTTATGATGTAATAAGTAAAAGTATGTCCCAATTGTATGCCTACTGCTTCCTAACAATATTATTTTACTGGTCAGATGTAGTATGTAAAATGGAGAAAAGAAAGAGTATGTGATTTGGAACTCAGGGACAGTAACTGGTCTGTGGCTTATAGCGGCAGTGTGGCTGATGGAGACACACTGGCAAAAAGCTCAACTCACTCTCGCCCCCAAAGGTGACAGCGAGACGCTTCAAGCCAGATGGAGCAGTGACATGGGTGTCAAATGAGACATCCTACTTGGAATTTTAAGTGAAAAATTCTGTCATTCTTTTGCTGGCTGACAAACATTCTCAACATGACATTCTCTAGTTCTGAGTGACTGTTGGACTAGTGTTTGGAATGTTCAGCCACACATTTATAAACTAATCCTTGGTCCTTGCCCCAGGGAGGGGAAGGGGGGGGGGGGGGGGGGTTGAATATATAACTTGGTATAATGAATAGACAAAGAAATAGTAAGCTAAAAGTATCGGGTGATTGGTCGAAATCAGTCAGTTAAAAGTAATAGATACAAGGTTGCATTGGAGAACTTAGCAACTGTTGACATAACTAATGCAATTGTATGTAGTTGGCTAAAAGTAGAATATCAATTGGGAAATAATATTGTGATGAACAGTTGAAATAATTAGCTTTGTGTGACCTTTGCGTTGTTTTCCTATAACTAAAAATGATTTTGAATGAACACATATGCTGTAGGTTTTTTTTTTCAGACGTTACCTGGTGAGCGATGTAAGGAGATACATATTTCATAAAAGGGCCTGGAGGCATTTTACACATTCCAGTCATTCATCAGTGGTTGTGATTTGCTTTCCCTTTTTAGCTCAATCAAAACAAGTCACATTTCACACTCGGGGGAGATGACAACACAAACAGTACATAATCCACCTCCTATCTCCGGCCAGGTTTTCACATCCAATAAACACACAGTCTCCACCATTGCCTTTTGAAGATGGGATTCCCCGGTGAGCACACACTGCCAGCAATTGGCTTTGTGTGTGTAGAGTGTTGCAAAGGCCTTAACAATGGCTGAACACAATGGAGGCGTAATGGACAAATTTAGAAGGCTGGTTGGAGCCGTAGGGCATCAAAGGCCGAGGCATCTACCGCTCACACCCCCTTTTTTTACAAAACAACCTCTTCCCCATATTATTGCTGCATTTATCTGTTTGCTCAGCAGGGCTTTGTTTCCTTAGCTATTACAGGACTGAGGAGGATATAAAACATTTTTCCGCACAGCCGACCGTAGAACTTATTTAGTAGGCTTCAGTTACAAGTGCTCCTATCATTGTTCACCCCCCACCCCCCTACTTTTTCACCCACCACTAGCACCATGACTACCACCAGCCCAAGGTGAGACCCTGATAATTGGTCATAAGGGATGTAGGGGGGTGGGGGGGAGGGAGTGAGATTGCAAAGGCCCCCGTGGGGTGTTGCTGATCAGGCCAAATGATGAAGCCATCCCTGCCATCTGCCCTATAACTCTTACCACTCTTCAGCACATTTCCACACAGACATTATTATCACCACCTCTCATTTGTGACACACTGTTTTAGCGTCGGTGTGTGTGTGTGTGTACTAGTGTCACTATGGACATTGAAAGTGATCTAATCGCCCCACCATGCGTGGCTGTTTAGTACCAATACATGCTTCTGTGATTTTATGATGAATGTTGTTCATATATGATTTGTATTGGGGTAATTGCAAGGCTTGCTTGGGTGTGTTTTTTTTAATAGATGTTTAAAAATTCCTGACACTGTTTGCATGTTTTTAGTGCTCCTCCCTGGTTTCTCCCTTACTATACCATGATTTGCTGTTGTGAGTTATGGGGGTTCAACAGGGGCACCATATGGACAGTAAATGTGGTCTCTGTCACCGCAAAAACTCTCTTACACTTTACTAGCGCTTTGCTTTCTTAATCATGAGCGCCATTATCATTACCGTTGATGTAGCATGTAGCTTGTGTTGGTCGTTAAGACTCGGGGGCCTTTGCATGATTAAAAATAAAATATATGGCACGGCGGTTGCGAGCTGCAAAGCGCCTGTTTGTAGCCCTGCCGGAGCAGCAGTTTCTGCCTTTCATTGTTATGTCTCTCATCAAACTCTCCCTCTACAAATGTATATCTCAGACATTATGCCTCCACTGCAAGATCCTATAGTCACATGCAGGCAGGTCTACCATGCGGTTGGGTGAAGACACATTATGAATATTTTATATGTCCTAAAGTCAACGGTATTCGTAGTGTCTGGTAGAACGCTATGGTTTATGGCAACAATTTGTTTTTTTTCACCTGCCCACTGATGCCTATCAAACACATACGAGTGACAGTCCCTGACTGTGTTCGAAAAGCCATACTATCATCCTCCCTCCTACATATTCAACATGTATGTACTACATACTGTCTACTAAACGATCGATTGTGTATGCAAGGTTCGTCGGACCGTTTACACTGAAGTATACAGAAGCAATAAATAATTGTAAAACAACCTTCCGTGTCGTTTGAAAAGACGCAATGCATTGTGGGGTGGTTGAGAAGGAAAAGTAACCTATTGATCCATTAACAAAATCTTCCCGGCACAACTGGTGCACTACTCCCTGTCCCCTATACGTTGCATTTGAAGGGTTATTTGTAGTGGGGCTGCCCAGGGAAGGCTTCCAGCGCCATAAAAGCTACACAACTAGTAAATTAAAATATCACACTCAAACAGAGCGGCCAAAGTGACAGGATTATGGCACAGAATGTCCACTCACGGCTGAAGGAAACAGTGGAAATAGGAGAGAGCCACCCTGTTCTGTAACACATTACAGTAAGTGTACATTTAATAACTGTTAATTAATAGCTTAGTTAATGCTATTACTGGTGACTAACTTTTAATGCATAGTTAGTAATGGTTTGTTAATGTTTGGTTATGATTAACTAGACTAAGTTAACTAATGCTTAGTTTATCTTATTAAGCATGACTTAAATATGTCATCCGTAGGATTAACATCAAATGAATTGTCTGTAAAGTTACTGTCTATCAAATAGTGAGTTCAAACAATGGTGATTGAGCTTATGAACCACTGATGAAAGCTCTTGTATTTGCTGCTTTGCCCTGTTATACTATCGGAGGGGCAAACCTCGTATTAACCGCGCTCCCATATTTTCAAAATTGATAAAAAGGTCTTTCTGCACGTTGTGTGTGCTGCCGTGTCTTTGGTTCCCAATGTTCTACGTACAATCAAACGCAGCAGGCATGTCTGGGCGAATGTTCTCACTGTGGAGTGCTAACTGCTGTAGTGATACAGAGTCTCTCATAACTTCTGGGTCACAATGTTGGATCAGAACACACAGAGAAAGTGCAAGTACGAACTGCCAATAATCTGACTTATTACAGTCAATAGCTACTGTTCGGTTTTGAAGGAAAACTCTGGTCCAGAAGTGCCCGCAAATACATTGTACGGCCACTAGAAACAACAGCGTGACTCAAAAGTTCAAGACTACAGCTTTAAACATTTGCAGTTAGTTAATGATGAGGTAATGTTTAGTATGCATTTAGTAAGCATTAACTAACAGTTAATTCATGTACCCTTATTGTAAAGTGTTATCAAAATAGCTGCCTGCCTACTGCCTAAGGGTGCAGTGTCTTCGCTGTTTCCACACATTCAAATTGAAGCCTGTAAAATACAGTGACATTCTCTCTCTCTCTCCCCCCCCCCCCCCCCCATACACCATATAACTTACTTGGTGGGGATAAGATGTCATCACAGATTGCGGTATGAATGATTTTCTCCCTAAATAGTACAGTGCCGTTCACCAACTCTAGGACAATTATTGACAATAAGAAAAAGTTAAAGTGAGTTCACAAGGCAGCACTAATGAGGTGTCATCGCCATACGAGCCACCGTGGGAGCAACGTTTGTGCTCGGGCAGTCAGACAGACGCCCCAGCATGCACGCTGATTTCTCTCACTTATCAGGAATCAGTTAATGGGCCGCCAGTGCAAAGGACAAGGGAGAGACTGATGAGGCCAAGTTCACACAGCGTCACTAAAAAATGCTCCCTGCTTTTTCCTTTCCTTTATGCATTCAGCACACAACTTTAATATTCCTGCATTTACCGACGGACAATCATCCCGCCCAGAAAGACCAAGAAGATATGCAAACGACCCTTGACAGAAGGCGTTTAATATGTACAAAGCGCCCAGATAAATGGCATTACCTCGGCCAGGTGCCGTCCAGCATATAGATAAAGGGTTTCGGGTTTGAAAGAGAACATTATTCAGTTACTGACACAAAAAAAAAAGGTGAAATTTGCAAGGGGCATTGTGTGAAGCCAAATGCAACCAAGAAAAAAAAAAGAAATAGAATTGATATCAGCACTACTTCATCTTCCAGGTATCTACATGTTCAGGAGCTGCCCTACCACTGCCTGCATACAAATGTAAAATTACATTTTCTTTCCCCCAGACTATAAGCAGGACCTTTTCTGCAGGTCATCCTCCCCTCTCTCTCTCTCTCTCTCTGTCTCCCCATTTCAACTCTGTACTATCTAACAAAGCTTGTAAATGCCAAAAAAAAAATCATCTATAAATTGCTATATGTCTCCGTGCCCCCACCACTCCACACCCAGTCCCTGTCAATATGAAAAAATTACCATCTAACACTTGCTTCTTTTGTCTTGATTTAAGCGGAGGTTGGGGAGCCAGGTCCATTGATCCGGTGGGCCATATATCAATAGCACGACCTCAGGATACTCAGCACTTTTCAGGGAAAACGGATTGTTGCATTTCCGTTTTAACGTGTGTTGCTTGAAAGCCGAGATGTGGGGGTAGTGGGGGTGGGGGACATTTGGATTCCTGCCTGGGCGCATTTGGGAAATCCTCCAGCACTGTTTAGTCATGCATTAAAACATATATCAGTTTTACATCCGTGTATTAAGAAACAATGCACTTTGCTGCCGGTGCAATAGCTAGGGGGATTTTAATCCGGAGATCAATCTCTTCCGTCCTGCTGATCAAGGTGGTTGGTGCAGGGTGGAGGGGGTGGGGGTGGGGGGGGGGAGAGACAGATGCTAGACAACACATTGACTATATTGTCCTTTTAGCAATGCAGTCTATGTAAGGACATGTAAGGAGGGATACCACATGCATTCGGTCAATGGCCAAGCGACATTGATCAGAACTGTTAAATAAACTGCAAATTTTTCTTCAAGTTTATTTGATAAACGTACAGTGGATTTAGATATTGTTTTTAAAAAAATTATCTATATTGATATGTACATTTTTCCATTTCATTTAACCTTTATTTATACTTGAGAGATCATTGAGGCGGTGACCCTCATTTGCAATGACGTTGAGTAATCAGTATTCAAGACGGCTACTATGATATCAAAATATTTTTTTCTGAAAGTGCATAGTCTACAGAGGTAAACTTAAAACAACATAGGGGCCTGAACTCCCCCAGCAGTTTGATTTTCAATGTAAAAAAAAAAAAAAACTGCCTTGGACAACAATCTTTTAGCATAATGCAGTTTGGAAACTTGGACTCAAAATGGGGTTGGTTCACCCTGATACAACCAATATGTGCACTCCAAGATACAGCAGTATAGTACAGTTGAAAATACTGCAATTTAGAGTGTGACTGGCAGTAATGGGTGAAGGATAATAGTTCACCGGAGGACTCAAAAAACATTTAGATTAATACACAAGTAGATAGTATATGGGTATTGGAACGCAGACGCTTTTGTGTTGTGCAAGTGTCTCCATTTCCTTCAGTACTCCATCTTTTTTTCCCCATAATTCTATTCTCACCTCCCTCCAAGTCCTCCTCGCCACCTGGCCTTGCATCCGCCTGGGATCGAGTGCAAACTTTCTCACTTCTGTCACCACAGAGAAGGGATTGTGAGTGCGTCTTCAAGCCATGCTGGACTGTTCTATCCCCCCCCCCTCTCCCCACCCCCCAACCAGATATACCCTGTCGCCATGCACTGAAGGGGTGTCCATCTGCTGTGTGTCTGCCTTTCCCAACACACGCACTATGCCACTAAGTTCACCAAATGGAACTCATCTTGTGTGAGACAGATGGACTCCCTTAGTTAAACAAATAATGGTTGCAACTTTGTGGAGTGACTACGTGATTTGGCTGAAGAGAACTGTTAATTAATGAATGTTCTCCATAACAAGTAATACACGTGTGTGTGTGTGTGTGTGTGTGTGTGTGTGTGTGTGTGTGTGTGTGTGTGTGTGTGTGTGTGTGTGTGTGTGTGTGTGTGTGTGTGTGTGTGTGTGTGTGTGTGTGTGTGTGTGTGTGTGTGTGTGTGTGTGTGTGTGTGTGTGTGTGTGTGTGTGTGTGTGTGTGTGTGTGTGTGTGTGTGTGTGTGTGTGTGCCGGAGTAATGGAGTTCTGGCCTTTGGTCTCCATTTAAAATCACTCTTAAAAATGCACTTACTTTATTTGTCTGTACATGGACTGTGTTCCACCTGTGTTTTTAATTGCCCTAAAACTTTAAAATAAAGGTTTAAAAATTAACTGTTAGATAATGATTAGTTACTGCTATTAATAGTTTGTCAATGCGTAGCTTATCAAACATGTACTAACTGTTAATGCTAAGTTAGTAATGGTTAGTTAATGCTTGGTTAAGAGTTCAAATGCTCAGTTAAGTAATACTTAGTTAAACATTTGCTAAGCTTAATGCTAAATGAATGCTAAATTAATGTTTATTTTTAAAGTAAACAGTTAATTAATGTACCCTTATTGTAAAGTGTTACTTGACTTTGTAACTGTGTTTGGAAGGGCGCTCTAATAAAATGTTCTTCTTCTTCTTCTTCTTCTTCTTCTTCTTCTTCTTCTTCTTCTTCTTCTTCTTCTTCTTCTTCTTCTTCTTCTTCTTCTTCTTCTTCTTCTTCTTCTTCTTCTTCTTCTTCTTCTTCTTCTTCTTCTTCTTCTTCTTCTTCTTCTTCTTCTTCTTCTTCTTCTTCTTCTTCTTCTTCTTCTTCTTCTTCTTCTTCTTCTTCTTCTTCTTCTTCTTCTTCTTCTTCTTCTTCTTCTTCTTCTTCTTCTTCTTCTTCTTCTTCTTCTTCTTCTTCTTCTTCTTCTTCTTCTTCTTCTTCTTCTTCTTCTTCTTCTTCTTCTTCTTCTTCTTCTTCTTCTTCTTCTTCTTCTTCTTCTTCTTCTTCTTCTTCTTCTTCTTCTTCTTCTTCTTCTTCTTAACATTGAGGCTGCGGAACAAAATGATAAAAAAATAACAAGTTATTTTTGTGACAGACGGCAGGCAGACAACTTTTCCGAGTTTAGTCCCCTGTTCCATCCAACCTTGGATAAAAAAAAAAATCACATATCACGATCTGCAAAAGTGTCAGGCAGCATCCATCTAGGTGTTAGGTGAGAGGTGGAGAGAGACAAGGGGCAAAGCAGCCCAACTGAACACAACATTAACTCTGGGTGTATTGTTATTCAGCACACCGTTTTTATTCTCTTGCGTCTGCTAGAGAGAGCCTGGGGGGAGATAACCACAAGTTATGTGACTGGGCTCTTGATGTGAGGCCTCGGCAGCATCCACAAGTGCAGTGTTTAGTATTAGTTTACCATGGTTCGGGACAGAGGGCCAAAATAAAGCCAAGTGGTAATACATGGCATTCTACACTGGGCATAAAGGTGTATACAAGTCAGTTTGTGAAAAATAGAAAAGCTCCGAAGATAAACAAC
This sequence comes from Ammodytes marinus, assembly GCF_949987685.1. NCBI lineage: Eukaryota > Metazoa > Chordata > Actinopteri > Uranoscopiformes > Ammodytidae > Ammodytes > Ammodytes marinus. The sequence goes on from NC_137227.1 coordinate 7,730,294, forward strand.
TGAAAACGCATTTGCCCTCTGCTGAACGGTTCATAGTGTTTAAAATCTACATGAATGGTAACACATTTATTTTGCTGTATCATTGCTCTCCCCTTGACATAAAGTAGGCTGACTTATATTTGATCTAAAATTTTTCTGACTTAAAATCCTAAACTGGCTAGGTCTTGCTAAAATATGAGTATAGAGGATAGCATCTCATATCTCTACCAAAGAGAAAGAGCTTGGCTTTTTCCCCCCCATACCTTTGGTTTCCTTTCAAATCACATCAGCCTAAGTTTCAACTCCGAACAAAGAAGATGAAAAGAATTAATTGAAGGCGGTTGACGTTATTAATCGCGTTGAATTTCACATCAGTCTCCAGGGAGAGCGATGTTACGATCCCAGTGTTTTGTCTCATTACGTTTCCCTTCCACTATCTATCTGGCACAGTAGTTTAATGTTTATTTATATCTGGATAGGGTTCTACAATGGAGGTAATGTGGAGATGAGAAAGCTTTGCTTGAGTGGAGGGATTTGCAAAAGCAGGACCTGTCAATTTTGATTAGCGCTACAGCCGGTGCGGGCGCACACAGACAAAGAGGAGGGGAGAACTCAGGGGACTATTTTTCTTTACCTCCGCTAAACCTTTCAAGAACTCCTTATAAACATGGTTGTTGCGGCCTTCTTTTTTTTTATTATGACGGATGCGATCCAATCAGATGCAATTTGTTGCAGTAGTGAAATAACAACAAATGCTAATCTTAAATCGGTATTTAGACCGAGGTAGGAATGTCGTTGTGTGATTACTGCATATAGAACGAATACAATCCCCTTCAAGAATACATATTAAGCTTGATGCATTGAAATTGAAATTACTTGAATCCCTGCACTGAACACGTAAATGCGCTCCTGCCTTGGGGACATTGCAATGGGTTGGAGGTTACAAGTGCATAATACCGAAAGGTTATGGGAAGAGTTTTAAAGGAGAAGTAAGTGATATTTTTGTGTTAACATACAGAACATGTTAAATCACTGTACATTCATACAGCCATCACTTAAACAGTATGCACAGTTCGTAACGCAGGTCTCCCAATGTTGAGCATCCTGGTCGTTTTTATACAATCAGGAGACAGAGCGCTATAAAGAGGCGGGGTCTCTGTGCCCGTGAACGATGACTCGCTTCTCTGCATCGAGGTATCTGACGAAGACTGTTGCGCCTTCATATGGTGTTGACATAAGAACGAGGGAGGGGACTGCTAACTGCAGTCACTGACAGGAAGCTAGCCTAAAAGGACCATATCACTTACTTCTCCTTTAACATTATGTAAATGCAGGAACACCAAGTTCTGCATTCAAAGACTTACTTATCAACAACCAATGATGAGAATCCTAATGCAGAATGACTCATTCCAGTGTTAGATCCTCCTATAGTATCTAAAACAGGATCATTCAAACTGTTTAAAGCAGTATTTTAATGCTGTGACTTAAGCTGATTTCTTACTAATTTATTTGCAAGGTTTACAAATTGAACAGCATGGGTAGCTATTCCCACATCTTCAGGGGGTGCTGAAAGGCCCCACACAAACTTCCTTTGTGGTGATTTTATAATCTAAACTCCAATAAGGGCCTTTTTAAAATTGATCCTGCATAATGTATTATCCTGGAAGAGGACCTCTTATATGCTGTCGATGTTATTCTTACATGGTTCATAAGAGGCTAACACAATCATTTAGTATTTAAATTCATTATTACAAGTTAACAAGGGCTAAAGGGAGGTGTGTATGTCTAATTAAGGGCCCACAGTTCAGGTTGTCCATGGCTGCTATGGGTTCATCTAGCCTTGAATGTTGTGATTTAATTTTTTAAGGTAGTGTAACTTTAAAAAAAAAATAACATTATGTTTTCATTGTTTTTGTCTCCAGCACATATTTCAATAGATAATGAATGAATGAATGGAACTTGGCAGTCAGTCAAAGCTTGTTTCTCTTAAACTGAAGGCCCCCCGGGAGACAACAGTGCTGTGTGACTGGCAGCTTGTTGGATGGTCTCCCTCTCCTCGTGGTTAATGAACTGTGAGACGGTGATCAGTGGCCCCAGTTGCTGTACTATCATTTTACCTTTCCTTGAGCTTCTCTGGGGGTCTTTTTTCCTTCTCTCCTGTCATCAGGGATATGCTTACATGGGTGTCGCAGAGTTTCACTAAATAAATTCCTCAGTCAGGAGTTTAAAAATGTTGTTCTTACATATTACATATTTCACGATTATGTTGCCCGTGCCACTGCATGGAAACGAGTGCTTCTCTATCCAACAAAAAGGTTGTCAATCACTTAGTAGATATCTGAAATGAAATGAAATGCTTTAATGATCCTTTGCAGGAAATGACAGTGTCACTTAAACAGCGTCTGGACAGACATGACAAACACACATTCCCTCATAGCTAAAATACTTAAAAGATAAAAAACAATAAATACAATAATAAATACTAAAAAGTGCAAAGTTATATTTGTGCATTATAAAATCGAATGGCAGCTGGTATGCAGGACTTCCTGTAGCGCTCTGTTTTGCACATTGGTGCAATTAGTGATTCAATAAAGAATCACAATAACTCAAAAGTAACACGTGCAGGACTTGTTTGGGTGATCGGCAAAATAAAGATTCCAGTCCCATTAACGGCTTTAGGTCATTAATTACCTTCACAAAGAGACCAGAGAATGAATGGAAGATATTAACACTCGTTTGTAAAAGGCACATTCTGCTTTTAAAGCCAGGTAATGAGTTTGTGGACCTCTGCCCACCAGCTGATCATCTCCGGTTTCTACAAAAAGAGTTTCTTCAGACTTCCCAAGGTAATCCCACTCAGTTATAAAATAGCAGAGACGTTGATTATGAAGAACAAAAAGGGGAAAGGGACTGATGTGGTGGTGGTGGGGGGGAGGGGGAGAGGGAGGAGGGGGGGGGGGTGGGGGGGGGGCGGCAGCATTGTTGCACGGTTCCCCTTCAATTAGATTTAGCTGTAATGGAACCCCAGGGGAAGCGCCAATCGTCACAATAAAGTGTGCGGCATTACCTCAAACCGGATTTAGTGGCAACATGATCCTCCACTGCTCTAGGTGAGACATTTAATTAAGTCCCGATGCTTTTGCAAGAGCGGCCGTATAACTGAATTAACAGTGCAGAGGCCCCACCGGGCATGCATTCATTCACTTCATTGGGTGTCCTCGAAAATACAGTACTATCTTACTCAGAGCGGAGCAACAACAACGATTAGATTTGTGTGTGTTTGTGTGTGTGTGTGTGTGTGTGTGTGTGTGTGTGTGTGTGTGTGTGCGTGTGTGTGTGTGTGTGTGTGTGTGTGTGTGTGTGTGTGTGTGTGTGTGTGTGCGTGTGTGTGTGTGCGAGAGAGAAGGGCATAAAGCCTTAATTACAATTAAACCTGAACTTTCAGTAGAAGTTACATTGTAGTTAAAGAAATAGTTGAACATTTACATTTGTTTTTGCCTCACTCTCCTGCTCCCCTTGACTACCAGTGTTTGAGCTAAGCTAACCTGGATCAGCAACCTTTGCCCATTTCTATAATAAAAAACATACTCAATGTTAGAGGAATGGTTTCTGTCGTCTTCTCTTGAGCCGGAGAGCGAGGCATTAAGCTAAAACATTTTTTGAACTATTCCTTTAAGGCTAAAATGTTGCTCTATTGTGCGCCTGTGCTAATGTCATGCCTAAAGTTCTAGGAACAAACTCAGACGGCGATTGTCATAACTCACATCCAACCAAGAGTGTCCACACCTTTTTTTTTTGAGCTGTTATAAATGAAAGCGTTTCCTCAGGGTTGGTGGTGTCGCTTGTTGATGGGTTTATGTGTTAGGGAGAGGTGCAAGTCTGGGCAGGCCCGGAGCCTTCCTCTCCTCATTACAGAAGGACAAATAATATACCACACACACAAAAACAAATTCACACATAGTATACAAATGTGAGTGCACCACATGGGCAGCACCAGCATTGCCTACTTTGAAACAGTTTTTGACACAGACAGGAAAGTTCGTGTTTCTTTCAATTGTCGGAGTTTCTTAAGTGTAGACTACAGGTGCAGCCTCACAACCGCTATGCAGAGGAGCACAATGATCCTGTCGTTCTGTTCTGTTCACATCAAGGTTATGGTGGTAAAGGCATATGGCCATAGTGTACCAATGTGAACTTAGTTTTGCATTCAGATTGATGGAAAAGTAACATTGTGAGAAAAAAAAAACATTTGAAAGGATGTTTTTTGAAATATATAAAAAAAAAATCAATCCTTTCTTTTCTGTTCTTGCCTCTTCTCTTTTTGATGTTTCACCTTCACCCTCTTCAGACCTTTGCATGGCCGCTTCCCTCATAACAATGAATGTATGTTTGTTCCATCCACTCTCTCTGACTCAGTTGGTAAAACAAGATTATTCTTAGCCTACTATCCCATGTGTATTTTTTTATAGGTGCTGGCAAACAGTTATAATACTAAAATCACTTAGGCTACTCATTTTCCCACTTGTTATCCATTGGCAAGGAGCAGGTCATATCCAGCGCTTGAGCCCTGATACAATACTTTGCATGGACTGGTCACACCATTAAGTGACACATGATCAATTAGTAAACTCATTAGCTGAGCTTAGACATTATGGGACAACACGCTCAATCTATTCAAAAGAAGTATCCCTCATTTCCACTGAGTGGTGCGGCTTGGTTTGGTAAGCCGCATATGTAAACTGAGCCGCACCTAGTTTCGGGGACCCTTCTGGTCCGTCTCAAAGGGTCCCAAAAGGGTGGAGGGTACACACTGCAGTCCATTGATTGGTCGACAGAATAATTTCCGTGTTGGAGTTAAACCGCAGTTTGTAGTCACATTGGCAGGAGTGAAGACACTTGTGTTTAGTGCAAAATGGCGACACGCAGCTCTCTGTTTCTGGTGTGGTCAGATCTAGCGTAACCGACCTGACCCGAACCGAGAGGGACCCAACAGAAATGCACTGCTGTGTGGAAACAAGGCATGATTGCTACATTGATAACAGTTTCATAATTGTCTTCAACACATTGCTCTCTCATGGAACAGTCAGTATCCAAATGGGGACAACCAGCTAATAAGCTACAAAAACCTCATACCGATACACATAGTTGCACACTGTTGTGAGCCATTTGGTCTTTGTATTAACTTGTGTGCAGTGTTAGCATTTACAGGTGTGTCGATTAACATTCTTCCAGTTAAAGGAAAAAGAGAGAAGCCTAGACTAGAGTTTTCTTATCCGTCTTTCTGTCATTTTATTTCCTTTTTTTTTCTCTGGCCAAAAATAAAAGTGCATTCATTTTAGTGTGTTACTAGACAACATCTGTCATAGTAGCCCCCAGGCTTACTCTGACAGAGCCTGTAGGGTCAATGGATCTAAACTGACCCAAATCTCACCAGGGCAGGCCTGGGCACGATGGGGCAAAGGGGGAAGATAGCTTGGCCGGTCAGGAACGAGATTATTTTCTTCTATTTCGGTTAAGGGCACGGCCTCTCTGTCTGTCGCCTGTCACACACAGATAGACAGACCAGACATGGGGAGTTCATGTCAGTGAAGGCAGACATGCAGTTATAGGCACAGAGGCATGGAGGTAATACAGTATGTGTACATTCACATGCCACAAAACAAGCCAACTATAGTCCACTGGGGACTCTCCTTTGCATAGCGCGTCCTTGATCTATTTCCTTCTGTTCCACTTAGCCCTGATAAATACGCATTTGAAGACATTTTTCAAGAAACAAAAATCAAATTAACTCTGTGTCGTCAATTTACAATCTATTTTAATACTTTGTATTGGTTAAGTTTTTTTATTTTTATAAAACTCACACACAGACGTGAAAGTGTGACCAATAGCACGGATTTATGAAGAAAAAAAGAACAATGTCAAACAATGGAGATACGAGGTGTCCGCCAGACAGAGACGGAATGTCTGAGCTCTAAATATTTAACAAGACCCATGGGGGGGACAACATCTATTGTGGCTGTGTGTTCCGCGGTGTTCCTCCTTATCATCCCTGGTCAGATGTCCACTTATAGTCTGTTCTCCGGTTTTGGTCCGGAGACAGTCCTTCCTTGTAGTTGTAAGCACCACATGTCTAGATACAAAACTGAAAAAAAGAAAAGGGAGAGACATGTTCCTATGAAGGTTGATATTGGTATTCTGTGTTGTTCAGGTCATGGGAATGGCCTATGGATTACCTATCAGACTGGCATTTCAGCTTCAGTGTGTGGAAGGTGTGCAGGGAAAAGAATGAACCTTTGTTGCACTCCCTTCTCTTTTTCATAATGTTTCCCACTAGACAGCCATACCACAAAAAGTTACAAAGGAGGAAACCTATATACAGTAGGACTCTCGTTCAAATATATTCACACGTCAATGTTTCGCCACAAGAGGGCAAGAAGATATCATACCAAAACCAGCTGACATTGTTATGCCGAACATGCCTGTTACACAATGAACCAACACTAACACATATCATCCCATTGTTATGTTTGGCCTTATGGCTGCTACATGTTCTGCTTTCGTTATCAACTATTTGCTAGTTTTAGCTCTGCTTGCCAAAATGGCATTCGTAGTTTGTATGCAACGCTGGGGGCACACATACATCACGGATTGATTTTACTAATCGCAGCAGTATGGACTCGGGGTCAACCTTCCCCTGCCCCTCTCCCCATCTTGTTTTTTTTTCTAAATGGGAAACGTTGCTTAATGCTTACAGTTTAAAAAAGCTAGAATCACAGCGCCTCTTATGAGAAGGTTAATTGACCCACATGGTCATATTATCATTGATGTAACATGCAAATGACCGATATAAAAAAATAAAAAAACGATTGCCCAAATGTTACCATTCCAAATTGTATCGGCATCTTGCCATGTCACCCCTGGCTAGATGCCATCCCTTGGTGGCTGTCCATATTGCCCATACCTAGATGTGCCAACGACTGGATAGGTAGCCTGCAGTGAATGTACCGCCCCAAACATTGTTGATAGGAGCATTTAAAATTAAAAGTTACAGGAACTATGGGGGCCATTAAACAGAAACAATGAGCTAAATGAAGCTAAAATTGCCTGTGCAGCGTGTGGAGTTTGGCGATAATTCTAAGGTTAATCTCACAATACTTATATACAGCAGTCAGTCCACGAAACTTCACTTCCCACATGTTTGCTATCACCTTTTATAAACCAGTTCTCTGACAGATAATGTCAGGCCAAGCAGGCTTAATCGTGACAAAAGTACATTTACCTGTCAACCTCAAGCCCTGGCATTTGAAGTACTATGGCAAGTTCACCCTTAATGACATTTTATATCACTCATTCAACAGTTTCAAGACATACTGGGCGAATGTCCTTGAGCACAACACACTTGAATACAATTCAAACACCTTCCTTCTATTTAGATATCTTGCCATTGGACATATGAGATTTTATCTATCCGTAATAAATGTATTATTTACGACCCGGGCCATAAACAAGTGACAGGAAACAAAAGCCATACAAAGAAAGACTGCTGTGACTCTGTGTTTGCATCAAGGCATCTCAATATGCCCTCTACGTTACCGTGGAGTCTATAAAGGACCAGATTAATCACATAATAACACCCCATAGAATTATATCACCCTCATTATTACAGACGGTTAAAGCTAGAGAAAGATTTTTTTTTTTTTAAGAAAACGACAAGGCCATACCTCAGCGTATACCTCGAACAATGTTTCATCCGTCCGGGAGATTTGTTCACAAAACATTAAACCTGGGTAATAGACTGCCGGTGTCATATCTGCATTGTATAGTGTGGTCATGTGGGACACAAATGTGAAAACACCTATCACAAGGTACATTGATTGTTATGTTTAATGTGCCATTTTTTCATTTTCTCAGATGTAAAAAAAAATAATAATTGGAATTTCTTTTTTCCAGTTGCCATTCTAATAGCTTGCCTGGGGGTTTAAAAATCCCAAAAAGGAAGTGGGGAGGAAAAAAAGGCAGGAAAGTGTGATCAACACCGGTAATTAATTGGAAATATTATTGAGAGGTTTTTCTGATGGAATTCATGTGTGCACATGAGCTCACACGCTAAATAATTTAATTGGTAGGCTCTTGGAAACTGGGAACTGCTCTCCGACTGAGCAGAGGCGCCAACAACTATCCACATTTCACGACAGTTTCTTGACATTAGGTTTTTCGAGGCGTGCTAGCAGCTGCCTAAACATTTTGTATTCATTTCTCAGTTCTATAAGGGACTGGATGACCTAGAGAAACATTTTGTGTTAGGAGACTCAATGTTTTCAAGGATGTCTCAATGCATGTGTGAAGACATGTTACATTAACACACACCATTATCTGTCTGCAATCTGATCATTTGCAAATCTGTGATGATAGCATACACTCTCTGTTTAAATATGTAATTGCACATATTTCTCCTTTTTATAATATTGTTTTTGGTTTGTATACAGTATATTGTGTGGACCATTATTCCACTTCAAATTCAATGTCTGGATGTACCTGAGAATGAACTCCATTCTGAGTATTTAGTTTGCTAAATGTTTGCTAACGATGGCAGTGCTGTGTCAATGTCCCCACAATAAGTTGTATTCAAACAGTTGCTATGCCACATACAACTGCATTGTAATGTAGGTTCATGGTTAACTTAACACATTTCAATTGCCAAACTAATTGTTTCATTGTCAGCCCACTAACAATCTCTGTAACCTGACTGTGTATGTTTTGTTTGTGCACAGATAAGCAGTATGTTGATATATACTTCAAATACTGCCTGTTAAATAGTGTATAATTGTGAAGCCCTCAAAGTTTGGGTATACGGTTTATGATCAAAATCACGTTTTGTACAAATCAGCAAATATCTACTCACCTTCCACTACCTGTCCTTATTTTGTGTGCTGAATAACAGTCCCGTGTTTACGCACAGGCAAGCGTTCGCTGTAAACCGTATTCTCCACCTTTAAACATATTTTAAAATGTTAAGATTATGAAGTGCTTGGCCCTCCAAGCGTTGTCAGGCCAAAAGGGTTCACCTAATTCCTTTTTTTGCATTTATTCTCAACTCTTTGCTCTACCATTCCCCTTTCCCTCGCTCATAGGGGAGCTGTCAGACAAGGATGACACCTATCTATGTGGAGAGAGAGAGAGAGAGAGAGAGAGAGAGAGAGAGAGAGAGAGAGAGAGAGAGAGAGAGAGAGAGAGAGAGAGAGAGAGAGAGAGAGAGAGAGAGAGAGAGAGAGAGAGAGAGAGAGAGAGAGAGAGAGAGAGAGAGAGAGAGAGAGAGAGAGAGAGAGAGAGAGAGAGAGAGAGAGAGAGAGAGAGGTGGAATGGGTGGGAGTGAGAGACAGACAGCTGCTAGGGTAGAGAGACAAGCACAGGGAAGTGTTGATTGACTTAACAACACTTCTTTCATAGCATGCTTTTACTTTGCCTTTTAGTAAGAAGAAGAAAAAAAACACGTAGTGCCAGTTTCCTTTTTTCCAGGATGACTACTAGTATATCTCATTATCAAAGTGTCTGTAATGTGTAGGGGTAGGGGTATGCTCTCCATCTGGAGACAGTGGTAGATGCTGTGTACTGCTGTTCGATTGCAGCACAGTCTGATTCCAAATGGTTAGCTGTTGGTGGATCAGAAAATAAACTGGTTAAAATTGTTGTCGTTTTTTAAACTGAACATATGCTGTGTTGCAGGGATGTGCTAGAACCGAACCACGATGGTCGTCTATTCCATCAACCGAGCAATTTATTGTGCTAAACTGACCAAGCACTTTACTGTATGTCTCACTGTACACACTGATTTCACTATGGGAAATCATTTAGTTAGAAATATTGCAATTGCAAGATTTCTTTATATGACTTTACATTCCACTTATCCCACTCAAGATTCTTGTTTTAATGACTTGATATTTCCTTTTCTGCTGCTATATTGAACAGCTGCTTAGTCAAAGTTCTAGCTAATACTTCTAGCTTTTAAATACCTTTTGAATGACCCTTTTTCCCTTTCGCATTATTTCCCATCGTTATCTAAACCAGCATCAGCCGCCTGAGCAAAATGCCAGAAAAATAATTTTTAGAAAAAAAACGACAAGCATTTTTTTTCCATGCTCTCCGTTCCAAGAAAAGCATTAGCCCCATGCATACGTAATGAGAGCTAATTGCTGTCTCATCCTAGCTGGAAGGAAACATGCCAGTGTTTGTTTCAGCTTTATAGACTGACGCCATGTGTTTCGGTGGCAAATTCAAGCCCCGCAAGAAATACTTCCTTGCTGACGGATTGTATTTCCTGCTTTGTTTTTATATTCAAAATGGGCCAGAACAAGGTCAAAACATGACAGGGTGTTTGAATCATGAATCTTATTAAAGGAGCATTATTTTTGTGTTTCTGTTCATTTGTCTTTCGTTTAAAGCGGCTACGAGTAACATTTAAATATCTTTTAAACAGCCTCATGTTTCCTCTGATAATCATAAATTACCTTTAACAGCAAACGAGACCATCAATGCTAGGGCTGGCCCGAATTATTCGAATATTCGAATACTCGTTCGGAAAATTAGTATTCGGAGTTTAAATTAGTATTCGGAGCTTCGTTTTTTTTTTTTTTTTTTTTTTTTTTTTATAATTTTTTTTTTTTTTTTTTTTTCAACATTTTTTTTTGCAAGAAGCTAGTACTGCAATATAATGTCATCAAATAATTTTATATTTGGATATAAAAGTTAGTAATATTGTAGTAGTAGTAGTAGTAGTATTGCTCATTTAGGAGGATATTACATCACTAAGTGTCATAGCGCATCCATTACTTCACCTCCGAGCGCGTAAATCTTCAACAAAATATGCAGATACTGTCAAAATCGGTTCCAGGGAGTATATAGGGATTATTAACGTTTAAAAAAAAAGAAAAAAAAAATTATTTAATTTTTTTTTTTTTTTTTTTTTTTTATGCTGTTTTTGATGGTGTGTTTTTCTGGAACGAATATTCGAATATTCGCTCGGAAAAACCAACGAATATTCGAAGCCTGAAAAATGGTATTCGGGCCAGCCCTAATCAATGCAAAGAAAGACGTTTTTATATAGTTTTTATTACTGCTTTTGGTCTGGTCGCACACCCAGTCCGATTTTCGGTTCGCTCGTGCAGGCTCTATGGTCACATATCCGTATTGGTCGCAGATTTCAGTGTGGAGCAGCAACGCGATTTGAGAAGCCTATCCCTCCAGGTGAGGGAAGGGGAGCGGGAGCCTTGTTTGAGACAGTTATTTGTCGTCATAATGACTGATAACGGGGCTGAACCATCAAAGAAAAAAAAAGAGAATGCAATGAAGAAAAGCTAAAAGGGAGAGTGATATAGGCTACGGGCGGGACGAGGGCGTTGCCAAGCAACGTGTATACAATTTCAGGAGAGTGAAACTAGACTGCAGTGTTTACTCCTAAATGAATGAGCGGTTGGTACTAACACAAAGTTTGCTTTGCTTCACCATCATCAGATAACCATTATCTGAAATAGTCATCATTTACATCAACAACACAAACACATTACCTCATCGTGATCCATACTAACTGCCGTCTCTCGTTCATTCGCTTTCTGTGAGGACACGTAATCTTTCAGCTCCGTGAGAGAGAGTAGTTAGGTGACGCTGCTACATCAACTCATTGCAATCAGGTGTGTGTAGCACTGACTGGCATTAGTTGATGCAGTGTCAAAACCACTCTCACTGAGCCGAAAAGAGTCCTCACACTTTCAACACACGGACATGCACTATATTGCGCCCTTCTCAGTTCACACTCGCACCCCTGGCACGAGCTAGAAAACAGCTTTGCGACAGCGGGCGTCGTAAAAATACTACCGCTTTTGTCCAAAGGGGACGCCAACGTGCCATGTTACTTGTAGTGGCTTTAATCTATTGAAAATAAGGGTTTTTTTTTTTTGAATAAAATGCCCTTGCCAGAAGTCTTCCCCACCTCTGTTCATTTTTTTTAAACAAAAGTTGCCTGGGAAAGATGGGCAGAAGATAATATGCGAGTGCAACATACATGTTGTAATGTGATCAAACGAGATGCTACATCCACTTATCGTAACACTTACCCCTTGGCTGACCACTCACACGGCCCCTATGGACGTTGTCAGCGTCTCTGTCACCAGTTGTATGCCCCCTAAGTGTGTGTGTGTGTGTGTGTGTGTGTGTGTGTGTGTGTGTGTGTGTGCCTCCATTCACTCATGCACATTTGCCAGCAACCCCATACACACACACACACACACACACACACACACACACACACACACACATTGCGGATGGCAGGGAAATTGCGCAGAGAGTCATCCTGTGCGCCATCACTACAGGGCTTCTGGAAGAGTGGACACCAATTACAGCCAACCAGACCGAGCCAAACAGCCCTTGAATCCACCACCGCCCCTCCCTCTCTCCCGCTCTCCCCTCCGTCCGGCTGCCCGACACCACCCCATTCTCTCTGCCTGGCTCCATGGCTGTCCCCTTTGGTCCTGTAGCTGTACCAGAGGACCAGCCATGTGTTACAAATGGGATAAACTGCAGCGGTTGGGGATGATGTGAGTGTGGGTGGATGTGAGTGTGTATATGTAGCGTAAGCAGCCAGTGCACGGGAGAGAGAGACACAAAGAGGGAGAGAGAGAGAGAGAGAGAGAGAGAGAAAAGGAAGGTTGGGGGTTGGTACGTGTGTGTGTGTGCGTGAGAGAGAGAGTGCCAGTCTGTTGTTATTTCCTTGAATATGTGCATGTTTGGTTTTTGGCATGTCCAAAGTAGCTGTTTGACAGAGTTGAGAATGTATGTCAGGAGCATAAACACTGGTTACACTTAGCCTACCCTATGGGAAAGAAAGCAAGCAAGAAGCAACATTTGGAAGCTCCTGTCTCCGATGTTACCTCAAATGCTAGTCAGCCCCATGCTTGTTTTAACCACCTTGGATTTCAATTATGCTTGTGTCCATAACACACATTGGCAGTTGGGTGGGGTTGGTTGATGAAGATGGCTGGGTTGTGGTGCCTGCACAAGCCATTATTTCTCTGCCCTGGGTATAAGCACATGGTGGATCGGCAGGCAGGAAGCACTGGGCCGCCATATTGACCCTGGCACGCTGACTGACACATGTCGGGGTGGGGGGTGGGAGGGAGGTGTGAGAGAGTGGGGAGAGGAAGCCAGGGTGGAAGAGGTTACAGATATGCTGCCGGTCCCTGTCATCATACGCCTTCCCTTGACCCCCCCTCAGTTGAATGGACAAGTAACATCTGCTACAATACCCCCCCCTCCCAACCCCCAAACCCCCCAACCCTTCCTGCTACTATACCCCCTGAGGGCACTGCCAGCTTGAATGCCATCCACCCGTCACACACACACACACACAAACACACAGTATACTGCCTGTACAAACCTGGAGATGACAAAATGAAAGCAAAACAGTTTGGCAACGTTATACCACACCTGACCATTCCAAATGACTTGCGTGCAAAAAAAAAAACCCCAAAGAAGACCCGCCCGTCTGATGTGTACATTAGTAGCAAAGAAAATCATGTTTAAGAGACACAACAAACAATGGGCCGTATACTTGAAACGCTCCTGAAATGGACCAAAGAAACAGGAAAGCAACTATGTGAGATCTTAATCATCTGCATACATTTGGATCTTTCATCATTTTTGTTGCTGTGATGAAAAAAATCCCAAAACACCTTCTCAGATGCATGCAGGGAGGGGGTGTGTGTGTGTGTGGGGGGGGGGGGGGGCTCCATAAAAAGCATTGGACTGGAATGTATAGCACCTGATGTTGCACTGGGAGGATTGATCTGCCCGGCCGTGTTGACAGCTCGCTCATTTTCTAGAAAGTGATTCAACTCTATGGATGCAGGGGCTCTAATTAAGCCATCCATCAAGCCCACGCCGATATCCTGCAAGGAAAAAAAAAGACCCGATTGGAGCAACAACAACAAAAAAAAATCCTCATCTCCCCCTACATGGTGTTTGTGTCACACAGAACTGCCTTGGTCTGCATTGGTTTTCTATCAGACCGTCTGAAATGTGTGTGTTGTAACTATACCCCTGTGCCTAATTGTGTCCTTGTTATCAGTGGCATACACATGACACTGGTATCTTTCTATGAGTGGGCAGGTATATACAGGGCTTTAGCATCTCAATGGGTAACCGTTTGACAAGCCAAATAGGCCCCTCTTGGTAGCTACACATTTTAGGTTGTGAGGATCAAGCCTGGATTATGGGTTAAGATGAGAGCTTTGAAAAGCCGTGCAGCGCAGTCAGGAGAACTAGGAGTGCATGAGAAGAGAGTTTATTAAAACATTGATTCCGTGAATGTTCTGCTTGTCTGTTTTCTTTCCCACCATACTTGAGGCATGGGCTCTAGGGATGGCAATGTAGAAATGTCAAGTTGTCCCACTTTTTGGTCCATACTGAAAAACCTTAACAACTACTAGCTGGATTGTCATTCAATTTGGTACAGATATACAGTACATAGTTCACAGAAAATGAATCCCAAATGATGTTGGTGATCCAGACCTTTTCTTCTAGCTGAACCATCGGGTCAAACTTTAATCTAGCTTGGAAGATCTATTCTGTGTATTACCTATTACCTATTGTTGAGCCACAATAGCATCTTGCCTCTATATGGACGCTTGACTGGCGGTCTGTTGGCTTTGTTTGATCCAGATTGAAATATCTCAATCATGTATTGGATGGATTGACATGCAGTGTTAAGTACACACATTTACAGTCCCCCAGGCCAGAACTCTTGAAGGGACCTCAGACCCTGATGTTTCCCTCTAGCATCACATCGAAGATCACTTTTGTGATGTTGATAACATGTCTCCGCAACTGTCATGTGGATTGCAATGACATTTCCCAAACATATGCATCTCCATCTATGGATGAATTGTAACAACTCTTGTGGTTTAAACATTTTCATGTACTCAAATGTGATCATGCTAACACACTAAACTATGACTGTTAACATGGTGACCATTAGTCCAGCTTGGTGTCAAAATTGTAGTTTATTTCATTGTGAGCATGTTAGCATGCTGACATTAGCATTTAACTCAGAATACACAGCCACTCTATTGCTGCAGAGTTTCCTGGTAGTAAAGTATAGTGTAGACGTAATTGTTATGCCATGCACTCATAAATCATACACAACCAGAACAATAAACCAGGATATGATGAGTAATTCCTGAACCCTGCTATATAAATATTTAGTGTGTGTCAATTGTTTGTGCTTAATGTTGCACAATGTTCCATGATTCATAGTGCATAAGAACCCATATAAAGCAGTGCCCACCTTTTACCACCATGAGAGCAATTCCTTACACAACATCTATTACCATTTAGTTTGTCCTTTCCCTCCCTTTCGCCCCCCTCTACCCTCATCTACACTTGTTTTATATTTATGATGCTTGATGATGACTTTCGGTGGTAATCTGTTACACTTCCCACGGTTTATGATTATGTATTTTGCGGATGTAGGTGTCTGGCAATTTATGAAGAGGGGGGAGGGGGACCAAACCATTCTTGGGTGGTTAAAAAAGGCCACACTCTTGAGTTGTTGCGACCACAATTCTTGATAAATGCAGGGCGACGACATTACATCTTCATCAGGTCAAATGAAATGATATTAATGCAGAGAGCAGTGGTGGTGCTGCACGGCTATGAATAATGAAAGGTAATATAAACAGCAAGTAAGTCTGTTAACAAATAGAGAAAAATGTACTGGGCTGACTCATAATCAAAAAGTGAAAGCATTTGGGGAAATGTACTTTCAGTAAGTATGTGAGATGGTATGTGCTTGACTGACCAGCGTGGTAGCTCTTGTTCGGCCCCTTGACAACTTGATCGGACTGCAATGTCGATAATAGCCTTAGGCAAACCTCACTGATATCCAATGTTTTATTAAGATGGCTGCCAATGCATTGACCCAAATGGAAAGTTTTTTCAAGATTGAAGTGTGCAGGAAAACTTTGTCCTCAAAAGAATAAAAAAAAGAAGGTAAACTGTGCATATAGCTCCTCAATTTTATTCTCCCGTCATCTGGAAAGAGCACAATAAAGAACAAAACATAACAAAAAAAGCAAGAGAAAATGGAATGTGCAGGGGATCATGATTTGCATCTTAAATCTGTTTTCCATTTAGCTGTGAAATTGTGAGCCAAATCGGCCTTTTATCCTAATTGGTAAATGACAAATTAGACTTGTGCCAATACTTAATTGAAACGCTGGGCTAAATGCACCCTCGCTGTTGCTGCCGTGCTGTTGTGTGAGAGTAATTGCCAAAGTAGTCGACACAATGTACAGAGGGGGTAAGAATTATCATTTGTCTTCATTGCTTGCAGTTGTTGGGGATATTGCTCTCGGGGTCAAATTAATTCCTTACCGGCTATCCGTGTTGGTTAAAAAGTGGATTGTAACACTTGAATACTGATGAAAAGCACTGTTTATATATTTTATTTCAAGACAGTTGTTGTGGGGTCTAATTCAGTCATTTGTAGGTTACAGTAGCTGCTACATAGGCCTAAGCTCTAGGTCATATACATTCATATCAACACATGTACACTGTCCATAGTCCTGTTCTACTGCTGGTATCGGTTTGTTGCATTTAGTCTTTAACATTATATTTCCTTATCCCCTTAACATTTGAATATACCTTTTCAGGTCTGTGGCATTGCCCCAAAGTTCCAATATTAATTTGAAAATCATCTCCGGTGCTCACACAGTACATTACAGATGCTCTGAACTTTAAGAAGGAAAAAAAAAGCGTTTTGTCTTTTATTTCCCTTTTGTACTTTACTGGAACATAATAATGAATGAATCTTGAGCTGATAAAACTTGGCATACTAATCTTGGTCTGTTTCCATCTTCCACTTGAGAACTAAAGGGATTTGGAGACACAGATAATGTTCCTTTCTATCTCCCCGCCCGCCCGCTCATCCCCTAACCTTTTGTGTTTCTCGGGGCCTGGCTATTGTCTGGAATATGCACGGGGGCCTTTGAAGGACAAAAGAGGCAGCCCTGTGCGTGTAGGCCCCACCAAAAAAAGTACTTTATTTTGTAAACCTAAAATGAATTCAATTCTTTGTTTGGGTTTTTTTCTTTCTCGTCCTAGCTCAAGGTACTTTAGGTACAAGGTTTTTCTTTTTAAAGGCATTGTGTTGACTGTTCATTGTTGTTCATTGACCGACTCTAAAAATCCAGTGTTTTACTCCAAGCTGTATGTACCCTTCCTTTTAAAACTGATTCCCATTTAATCTTATTTTAATAGCTTACTTTATCTGAGGACCGGGGACCAAAAATCATTCTGAAAATCGACAATCGGACAATCACACGCACTTTACCCATGATTGCCAATGGGTGGGTTTGTGGTGGTAAAAGAAAGTAGGAATAAAAGGTTGAGCTTTGTTTCTCAAGCCCCGCTTTTTGTTGCTTTTCGGATGTACGAATGAGAGCACCACTACAAATGTCTTTTGGATGCAGTCCGTCTGGAAGTGTGCACCATTAGGCACTCGTTATTTTTCCCTTCGCCTCGCTCTCCAATTTCTCCATCCATCCATCCATCCATCCATCCATCCATCTATCCATCTATCCATCTATCCATCTGGGTGCAGCCGGAGTGGACCCCCTAACTTAAGTGTGATATATCTTGTTCTCCGAGCACACACGACCAAGAACATACACTTACTTTAACCAAAGGTGGCAAGGACAATCCTCCAACGCACATCAAAACTGCTCAAGTTTGCTCATTCCATTTCAGTGGAACAACACCCACGGAGGATGTTCAAACACCAAAAAGGTCTTAGCCGACAGCAGGTGTTTCTGTTGGAATGTCAACGAGCTTAGCCCACTTAGGTCGTACAAAAGGAGGAAATGCCACGGATGCACATGGCCAAAAATGACTCTCTTTTAATAATGCCTCTGTGTTATTTCAATTTTGCCAGTAAAGACGTTATATAGGAATAATTATTGGGGCAAATAGTCCTGCCGATCTACGAGGAAATAATTGGCTTTTTAGCTGTGCGAAGAGAGAGAGAGATTTATTTGGCTGCCTGAACACAGAGACAGACTCCGGAGTTGCTTGGCGTGCTTACAGCATTAGCAGGGGACCGGCAGTGTGCAGAGGCCCCAATGACGGGGAGAAATAATTATGAACGGAAGCAATGTTCAAGCCAAGAAGCCAATTTGTAAATGTCTCTTGGTTGTTGCTGCTATGTTGCTGTCTGTGTGTGTGTGTGTTTGTGTGTGTTTCCAAGTGTTTTTTTTTGTGTTTGCATTTTGTTCATGTTTTGTCCGTGTGGGTGTGTGTATGTGTGTGTTGTTTTTTGTATCATTATTTTATTAGTGAGCGCTGTTCAGGCAGATGCTGTGATGACTCCACATTCCTCAAACATTTTGGTGACCTTCAGTCCTCCAGACATACCGAGCCTTGTATGGCGTAAACACCAAAGAGTCCGTGCTCAATTGGACAAAACACTGCATGGCGATCATTTACCAGGAAATAAAAAAAAAAGGAAAATGAAGACAATCAAATGAAATGGTGTGTGGATGGTGGGCTATTTTTTTCTTCTAAAGGCTATGTAGTGCATACCAATTGCCACCATTGTTTTTGAATCTGTATTTTTTTTTCTCACATTTTGGTCAAGCAATTAGGGTATTTATGAGTAAATCCTGCAGCAGTTCCAGACATTTTAACAACTGACAAAGCATTTAGTTACTGATGATGGAAGATACTGTAGCATTCACAACAGCTAACAGAGAAAGGCCACAAACACTGCTGTGGGTAACTCGGAATAACATTTGGCTAAGCCCCTCAAAACTCTCCGCCTTTTAACAACTCCAGGAAGTCAAGTAAAGCTCACTACCCCTCCAGGCCCTTTTCGGCAAAGTCATCTTTTTGTCCCATCTCTCCCATTTCACTTTCTCTCTCTGCCTCTCTGTCTCTCTCTCTCTCTCTCTGCCTCTCTGCCTCTCTCTGTCTCTGCCTCTCTCTCTCTCTCTGCCTCTCTCTGCCTCTGCCTCTCTCTCTGCCTCGGGGCCAACCTTTTGCCAGACTCGGAGGTGTCACCTGCTTTATGGCAGCCGGTGTCCCCCCCCCTGTCCCCACACCTGTCACTGTGTCCTCTAACTCTGGTCATCAGTGCTATCAGGGGGAGAGTGGGGAGGGGGCTCTTCTATGACAAGAGGCCTGTACGGAAGGCTTTAAGGGATCCCCTCACCTGTTTGGTGAGCGATCAAAACACAATGATATGATCACCTCTTGTCCCATGGTGTATCGAGTAAGTCAAAACAATGTCAGTTTTTCTTTTGCACGTAGCTGTACTCGAAAAAGATTTTCAAAACTGCCAGCCGCTGTAAGGACCTGCTAAAAAACCAAAGCATATTTTATGTTGGGTAAGGGGGACTGGGGTGGTGGTGGAGTGGAGGGGAGGGGAGGGGAGGGGGGAGAGAAAATGAATATGTATGTGCATATTTATCCCGCAAAAGTGATTACTTGCCGGAGCATTCATTAATCGTTTCTTCATAATTCATTGGCTGCATATTCTCTCTCTCTCTCTCTTCTTTTTTTATTGAATTTAAACAAACCCATTAACGGGGATTAACTTCCCCGTGAATGAGACTTTTGGTTCTCTTCCCAATTGCTTCCCCAGAAAAAAAAAGGGGGCCCACTTGTTCCCGTCAAGTGGAATTACTTTTGTGAGTGTCTGCAAATCTCTGGAGAGGAATTATGGAGCGCCATAGGGGTGTGCTAGACCTGTAACCCCCCCCCCCCCCTTCTTTCCCAGTTGTACCACTCTCCCTCACGTCAGTCTTAAAATCCCTCTTTCTCAAGAATATAGTCAATTCAATTCAAATGGGGGGGGCTTGATTGGGAATGAAAGTTTCAATAGCAATGTTGTTGCCAATGCATTAAAATACAATGTATCCACATATTCGCACAGTGCTCAATAAAGCGTCATATTAACATTAACACAACATTAAGAAGGATTTATATATAAACAGTATATCGTATATCTCTTATATCTATATATTGAATATAATATAATATATACAGTATAGCTACGTTCTCTAGTCTATTATTGTTCTGTTTGTTTTTTTTCCTTTTTTTCACAGGTGGAGAGTGTTTTTTTCTCGCAGTGGTTGAGCCATGATTGCGTGTTGTTTTTTTTTAATAACTTTTCATTTGCGTTCGACCATCATCACCATCTCTCCCATTGCCGTTTTCAGAGTTATTTGCCTGGCCTTTTGTTGCTGCTTGTTACACGGCACTAATTATAGCCGGAAGACAATTTGCTTCTTTCTAGAACCCTGACCTCTTCTTTCTTCTTAAGGCCACGGAGAGGATGTAAAAAAAGAAAGGGGGGAGTAGGGGCAAGAAATGAATGGAATAGCTAACGGAGGGTATAGGGAGAGAGCTTGTGTAGCTGATTAACCATAAGGCATACATTAATGATAATTGGATGAGAGGATGTGAGTGGAGCCGGGAGCGAGAAATTGCACTAATTTTTTCCCTTCTCCTCCGCGGTATACCCAAGATTCTGTTCATCACTGCTCTCTCTCTCTCTCTCTCTCTCTCTCTCTCTCTCTCTCTCTCTCTGAAGAACTCAAGGAGAGCCAACAATGAGAGCCACTGAGTCTGCGCCGCCGAGGAGGATGTGACAACCTGGGGGTTTTGTCGCAACACAAAAAAAAAAGACTGCATTGTATCCAGTTGTGTAATGCTGCCCCAGATCTTTAATTACAGCAAACACGGTTATTACAGTGTGTGTGTGTGTGTGTGTGTGTGTGTGTGTGTGTGTGTGTGGGTCAATTCCACCTGTGTACCTCTCATTAAAAACTCATCAAATATAAAGCATGCATATATACTACACTTCCCATGCTCAAATGGTTCAATGACCCTGCACCGTATATACACACAAACCAAAAGTCCGACATGTTTAAAATCAAATTTAAATGTTAGACAGTAAAACTCTGGACTTTTCTTTGTCTGCTTCCGCTGATAATGGAATTGTCACCTTTAAGAGGAGAGGGTTTTTTTTTTTTTTCTACTTTGCTGCTTGTTTCAACCTTAGAACAACAGGATATCTGAAATGCCAATTGCCACCCGAGTCGCCCAAGGGTAAACATAACATAGGCCGCCAGCAATATGCTTGAAAGTGATGAGTCTCCCAAAGCGCAAACCAGGACAACCAAATAGATCCGCTTCTGTGGCCAGGTTCCATCCCCCCCATGCTCGTCTACTTACTTACTTGCGCTGGGGCTAAATGGCATGCACACAGCACATTTGCACACACACACATGCATAAAAACACCATGCATGGAGAAACACACGGCCGTTGTGCATGGCTTTAGCTTCAAAGTGTTCACCAATCGCAGCACCAGATGAGATTTGACTTGCACTGTTGGCACAGCTTGAGGACAACATGTAAGCGGTGCCAAGCCAAGCCAATTAGCTTTTGATTCAGACATGAGACGGGGAGGGCCGATATATCAGACAGGATAGATTGGGCTTTTTTTTTGCTGTGACGATTTCCCCAAGAACAGGAGTGCATCAAATGTTGAAGAACAAAAAAAAATAATTAAATGATTATAATAATGTAAGACGGACAAGGATGTAACACAGACAGAGATGAGGGGGGAAAAAATTTAGAAAAAAAAAAAATCTAGCATGGGTACAGGAGGGTGTCTGTCTGTCTGTCTGTCTGTCTGTCGGTCTGTCTGTCTGTCTGTGCACCCATTGCTTCGTCACTCACTCCCCTACCTCTCTCTCTCTCTCTCTCTCTCTGTCTCTCCTGGCTCGCGCTGCATTTCCCCCCGGAGCATTTTGGTAAAAAAAAAAAAAAAAAAAGTCAAATGATCACGCTTCTGTGAGCACCATCTGGCAGCTCGTGCACTTCTAGCTCTCATCACATCTCTCACTTTCTCCTGCCAGCCTACTACACTACAGTAGCACACTTAACCCTTTGTGTCTCCCTCTCTTTCATTCCACCATGATAACATTAGTGGCATCCTCAAGGGGATCCCACAATCAAAGGGAAGGAGCAACAGAAAGGGGTGAGAACTACATGGAAATGTCATGCCAGAAAATGTGATGTACTAATAATGATAATACAATTTATTTCAGCGCTTTTTAAGGTACTCCAAAAACTCTACAATAGAATTGGCACTTAAACAAATTAAAAACATGCGTAGCAATAAAGCCAACACAACCAACAAAGGCAAAGATAAGTATAGTAAAAGTTAAGGGAAGCATTAGAATCACAACATAAAGCAGATATAATGAAAATACTTAATATAACTATTTAATATAAATATGTAACATTTCTATATTATCATTAGCAAAAGGCTATTCTATGTGTCAATGAACATGCGACTATGGCTGTACAGAGTCACACATGCAGGTGACTGGTTTGGATGTGACATTTTGAGACATGAAATCTATTCAAAGTTAGAATCATTGAGTGGTGGTGTGGTCGCCATTACAGGTTAAAAATGCATTGTTCTAAATACTGTCCATTATACAACATAGCTTGTGACAAACACATTATATTTCCATTGGCTCACTTCACAATTAGGGGCCACACCACTGATGTTTCCCAGTTAAGTGTTTTCAATGCAACGCGCAGGAGAATAAAAAAATCAATTGTGTTAGCATTGCTTAGTATAGCCTGGATACTGTGTTAAAGAGAGTGGACAGTAAAAGTGAGGCATCAATGTGATAAAATTACACCGTATTACATGCAGTGCAATCGGTTGCTGTGGATCCTTCGGGCATGTAAAAGGCAATTTGAATCCAATGCAGGGAATGGCCAGACCCCTGCCACCAACAATGAGAGCTTTTTCTATAGAAAGGGGTAATTACTGAGTGTAAATCCATTCAATGGCCTATTTTTTTCTAGACAAAATAAAAATGGGTTCTGTTTTCACGAGGATTTTAACGATCGTATCCTTAACCCTTTTCGAACAAAAGAATCGATTAATCAACTGATAATGATGCACACGTGGTGGCAAAACAGAAGTCATTATTATCCATTTTCAGGTTAACGTACTGGGGGGGATGGAGAAATTCTAATTATCTGGACAGTCGGAGCACACACACACACAGGCTATTGATTTGCATGCAAACAGAGCAGGCAGTGTCTCACTATAAACTGAACACACACTGCTTGGATTCTCATCTCTCGTATTGTATGCATTATATTTACATCTGATGTCAAATGTCTCTATGTATGCCTTTTTTGTTGTTAACACCGAATATTTACATCGCTCCAATCAAGCGACTTACAAAACTGTAAAAAGCAAGCGAGGGTGACAGCATTGGATTTCCAGTGGACTTGATTCTCACTGCATATTGTATGAGGCAAAAAGTGTGCCGTGAACTTGATAATCTGTTTTTTTTTTTTTTTTTTTCTGCTGCGGTGCCCCATGCCAAAAAGCAATTGGAACAAGGCCGGAATGGATTGTGTTAGCAGACACAGATAAGATGAATAAGTCGCTGGCCAATATGGCATCCAAATATTTATGTAACATTGTGTATTCATCAGTGCAACACCACGTCGAATGCATTTGTGCATAATGGAAAACAAATGGCTCCATGGAATGCATTTGGCAAACATTTCCAAATGGGTTTAATTTTTAATTTTTTTTTTAAGCTGACAGGCCAATAGTAATGTACGGCTAAAGTTGTATCAGTGTTGTTGATTTTGGAAAAATGTGTTTAATGGAAGTCAAGGGGACATCATTTGCAAATCACTGTGTATTTTCTGTCAAACTCTTTGAATGCGATGGCCTTTCTACCAGTTTTGACTTTTTCTCTCCGAATCATATTATTCCCATCTTTTTGAGTTCATTAAAGGTCACATATTATGCTAAATGCACTTTTTAAATGTGTTCTAACATATCCATGGGTCCACGGTGTGCCTAGAGACTGCCAAAATATTTTAAAAAATAACAATCTCTCCTGTTCTCACTCTCCCCCTTTCTGAAACCCCCACCCCTCCCCCCCAATATACTCCAGTCAGAATTTTCCCCTTTTCTGACCTCACAAACTGGAGAGCCAGAAGCTTCCACTGTGCAGCCCACACCCCTATTTCTTATTGGTCCACGGCCCTGACAGACAGAGGGCGAGGCGTATCTGGCTTCGCTTCCGGACAGGGGGCGGGGGCAGCTCAAAGATTGTATATTTACGAGGGGAGCTGCAGCTCTTTTTAAAAAATAGGCCATTGTGAGATTAGCTGAACATCAGCATAGTACAATAAATTATCTGAAAGTTTTTTTCAGCAGACAATTAAAGAAAAACGTATTAGGGACCACTAAGACCATATAATATGGTGTATAATAGTACCGAAAAGTGTATAATATGGGAGCTTTAAACAGTGTGAACACAGTGCCGTATATTGCTCCAGGCAATGAAACAGATTTCATTTATAAAAAAATCCCCATTACTTGTCACTTTGGATGAGAAACACAATTCCCAATTAGACATTTTCGTTGCAACCTCTTCTTTTCGTCTAAGGCAGCCAACTCCTTCTCGCCTTGTTTGATTGCGTTTTTTTGTGAAAATGCCTTTTTGCATGTCACCTCCCGAGATTCAGCTAATGTACTGGGGAGTCTATTCCATCCAGAACACTTGCCACTTTAAGTGTTTTTCTAGCGACAAAAAAACAGTGGAGTAGGAAATGTATGAATGACAAAAAAAAATGTTGGCAGTTGCCGACAAATTCCCGCCACGTCTGACAGGTGGAAAGTGAGTCAGCAGAATGTGGAAGAAGGACGAGAGATGTAAATGGTGGGTATGAGTGCAGAAGGAAAATGGGATGTGATGCAGAGCAAGAGAGAGAGTGACAAGAGTGAGCAAGCCAGAGAAATGAAGGGAGAAATAGTGTAGACAGAGACAAAAAAAATCTCTCTCTAACGCTCACATGCTCTCTCTCTCTCTCTCTCTCTCTCTCTCTCTCTCTCGGACATGTAGTCTACCACAGAGCACAGTTTAACTGTTCCCCCTGCAGTGACATGTCATGTTAGCACAGGATCTTTGCACAGGGTATTTGAATATTGGAACTGATTGATTCATACTTGAATTGAATATGTCCATACATTCTTAATTAAATAGTTGGCTTCAACTTGCTCTACTTGTGTGTAGCCTACTAGTAAAATATGATATTGCCGTGCTAAAAAGTTTGCATTGTCCACGCTAGCATGCTGGCGTTGCAGGCGCACCATCACATTATTTGATACCATTAGCCTGCTAACATTTACCACTAGATCGCTAACAAAATGCATAGTGCTCTGGATAATGTATTTTGTACAACTTGCCAACTCCATATTTCCTGCCCAGTCTTCAAGCTCCCTTATCCACTCCTTTTTGTCTGCAGACTATTGTAAGCACATGTTGCAGCCTTACAGTAAAAGTAATGTATCTTTAATTTCTTTGAGCAAAACCACTTTGGAGATACATGGTTCCCCACGGGACATACAACCACGTCATGCAGAATGTATTTTTAGAATGTTTATAGATTTGCATTTATGGCGGTGAAAGACACCTGCGAAAAGAATATTGATTTCAAGGTTGGATAGATTACCGCGACTGTGTCATGCTTGAATTTAATCAGATGAATTGAATTGCATGGGGGGGGAGAGGGGCGTAATCTGTATGGAGTAGGTAGTCCTCCAATGTAAAGAAACACACCTATGGCTGCCACATTAATGGTATATTTTTGAGTGGGTCAATTGCATATTCAAATGTGATCATGCACTCAACATTACAGGTTAATACCTCTTATCCATAACAGGCAAGTTGCAGTCGATTTTGCGACTTTGCAAAATGATCAGTCCTTCTCACAAGCACAGATTTTTCTCCCTCCACAATCTCTATTCTGTGTAATTGATGGGAGTCTGGATATCGAGTGTCGTACCGAAGCCCAATCTTCCCCTATAATTTCAATCGAGACTTTAGTGGCACAAATCAATGGGCCAGGGTCTAATTGACATGCTTTTATGATGCTGACTGTGTTCAATATTGGTCCTGTAGTCCCTGTGTATTAAACCCAGCTTGTTTTTCTTTTCTCTACTCACCCCGTGCTCACACAGGCCCACACAAACAAGGCAATGTTAATACAGTCATAACTACATGTCCAGATTGAATACGATACGGTATAAACATTAGGAATATACCAATTTTACACATGCGCCCAACAATACATTTCAAGAAACATAAAATGCTCCCATACAGATAAAGACATTGTGAAAAATAAATACCAGGAAAGACAGGGCCCATCTCATTTCAGCAGTGCATTTTACGTGGCATTTATGGACACGCTAATCTCCATTGGCATTTCACTTTTGTAATTTCACCATGTGTCTTCGCTCCCCTTGTCCCTGCAGTTTGTCTCAGTCTTGCGTGCGTGAGTCAGAACCCAAGACTGTAGTTGTTGGAGCGTCTGAGGCCAGAGCAGAACACTGTTTGTCTGGGCCTGCTGCCAAGTCTTCCATTAGGACCCCTTTGGCCCAGGTGAACGCTAATTAAACAAGGCTGCGCTGAGTCGGCACTCCGCATCTCCACTCAACTGCCTCCGCGTACACATTATTTCTTGCTCTTTCCCTCCAAGGTTTTTTTTTTCCTTCACATCCGAGATCCCGACCATATGTCTTTTTTTTCTGTCGATCTCTCAAGAAGGCGCTGAGAAAATGTTGCTCGGTAAATGGACTTGACCTCTATAACGCTTGTAGCCGTTTTTTCTCAGCCCCAAAGCGCTTTACATTTCTTACCACATTCACCCATTCACACACACACACTCACACAACGATGGCAGTAGCTGCCATGTAAGGCGCTCTCTGAACCATCGGGAGCAATGTGGGGTTCAGTGTCTTTCCCAGGGACACTTCGACATGTGGCGGGTAGGCGGGGGATCGAACCCCAGACCCTGCAATCCAGTGGATGACTGCCCTATCCACATCGCCACTGCCCCCCCATTCGTTTTTGAAACTGTGAGGTGCAACCACACAAGGCGGATAGGCACGGAGGGGGGAAATGCATCAGGGCAAAGATATAGACATTGGGGAAGCAGATTTGTATTGGGCAGTGCCACACTCTGTAAACCTCTGTTTTTGTGTTAGAGGAATTTGAAATAGAAAAGCTATATATTTCGATCATGCGTCAAGGAGCAGTAGCAGCCAGCATCCTCCATCAAATCATCCAGGTTTTCATAGCCACAAATGTTATTCTCCGAGGGCAAGAAGAACCAATGCAAGAAGGGGAGGGAGTTATGGCCGAGCAGCATGGAGGTGGATGGAGAGAGATTAGGGGGCTTGAGTGCCGGCTACTTCAACTACTCTGCTCTCTTCCTGTCTGCCGGGAATGTGCACTCAGTGAGCGAGGGATGGGAGCAGGTGGGAGGTATTAGAGGTCTGTAGATGAGATGAGATAGAGAGAGGTACACACATGCTGGAGTGAGGGAGTATTTCAACGGGAGAGAGGCAACGATAACAACCAGGAAAAGCACATACACAAACAATAAGGAGATGACAGACGGCACACTGAGGAGAGTGTAGAAGGAGGCATTTGAAGGGCCTGCTGCACACACATCCACTCTTTTTCAACCCATCCTGCAGTGTACATGTGTGTGTGTGTGTATGTGCGTGCATTTGTGTGTGTGTGTGTGTGTGTGCGTATGTTTGTGTGTGTGAGAGAGTGTGTGCGTGTGTGTGTGAGAGAGAGAGAGAGTGACTTAGACAGAGAGAGAGAGAGGAGGATAGTGCTGAGGCTGCATTCACAGAAGATTACAGTGCAGGCTCGCCGATCAGGCTCACCGCCATTTTCTCTCTGCCTTGCCGCAACAGAGATGAGCTGAGTCTCCCTTTGATCACACTCACAACCAATGGGATCACACACACATACAGGTAGAAGAAATAATGAACACCCCCCCTGCACACACACACACACACACACACACACACACACACACAACCCATTGTAGTCAAGCCGGAAAATCAGATTGAATGTGTGCGATGGAGGAGCTTTCACGGGGACAGTATTCATATCATATCTACAGTTTGTATTCGATTGGGAGAGGGGGAGGGGGGAGGGAGAGAAAGCTAAGGAGTGACGATATGAAACTGCTTTTGAACTTCAGCTTCAGGCTTCATTTATTGATCCTAAGGTCATCTGAGCCATTGAAATGCCCTTGTATGACGGACAGGCACAAATGTGAAAGTCCCTTAAGCACGAACACTGGTTTGAATATTCCAAAAAGGGAACTTAGGGCACTCCAATCCCCCCACCTACCACCCACCACCACCCCTTTGCACGCCACTGTGTGTTGCTCGTGAGAAATAAACAGAGCGATTTTCAAACCCCCCCCCCGATTCATTCCCAGCAGGGATGAGGATCGATAGCTCTTTATGAAGCAAATTAGTAAACTAATTACGGTTACTGAATGGCTGTGCGCATTTCTAATTAGCTTATTGGTGCACAATGTGAATTAAGTTGTGGGTGTGCAACAAAACAACAAACCCGAATAAAAAAAATAAAAAAAGGTGACTTAATTAATTGAAACTCCCCTGGAATCCATCACTGGAAACGACCGCTCACTCACGTGCACGCACACTAGACACTATATACGAGCTCAGGTGTGTGTGCACCAAACCATGCAGATTTTGGTTTCTTTCCCCCTCTCTCGTCAACACAGCACAAGGTCATTGTTACGTGCAGATGTTGTGCTTGTTAGGCTGCTGATTTCGTGCAACGCTGGGATATTTAGGTCTGGTGACGTGAGTAACAAGTTAAGCGTGAAAACATTAATAAAAAATAAAGGCTTGGAAAATGGAAACGAGGAGCGTAAGAGACTGGAATAACAACTGTGTGGCTGATCTTCTGTATTGCTCTCACAGTGCACTCCAGGCGGAAAAAAAGAGTGCTCCGGAGCATCTGTATTTGTGTGTTCGGATGTATCTCTATAGAGAGTAATATTTGCTTTCCAACATTTAATTTGTGAGCAATGCAGCAGATTAGCTTCCTACTTTACTCGGGGTTTGATATTATATTAGAAAGCTCAATTCCTTGAGGTTGAGCTTGTGTTTTCATTTGATGAATGTTTTATTGCCAGGAAGTGCTGGGGCGGGAAACATGCGCTGAGAGATAATGCTGCAGAGAGCTATATTTACCTGAGTTACAGTTGTTATTATTTAGAAGTTAACTAACAAGAAAATATTTCTCATTTCCCTTGGAGTATATAGCATTTACTAGTAATCCCCAAGTTGTGTTTTTCCACTGGCTTCAATGGTCAAACAGCTCTTTATGGGTTTAACATTCAAATGTAGCCACACACGAGAATTTACATCTATCCAACTAGACAAACTTGGGTTAGCCCACAATTATGAGACCCATTTTGAACTGACCCTTTATTTTTCAAAAGTCAAGCGCCCTACTTGAGTTAACCAAAGTCAGATATTCCTCACCTGTTGTCATGCCATACTCTGAATCAAAGCATGACATAAAGGCATTAATCCAACTAACTCCAGTTGCTTGGAGTTTTGTCCTACAGGTCCATCATACAATACAGTAGCTGGCAGTTTCTGGTTAGTTTGAGAATAGGTCATCGACAAAAGTTTTTGTAATTATTTCCTTTGCATTTAATGTCCTAGTTTATTGCTAAGCTATTCCATGTTACATTGCAATACCGCCAAAGTACCCTTGATTGGGAATCAATGGTGTAAGTTGAAGTGCACGAGGTATATCATCATAATGTCACATGCACAGCCTGCTCATTGCTTGGAGTGCAATCATTTGGAAGTCAATGGCTTTCATTAGATTTATACATCCTGATCCTTTACACTAATTTAAGTATAGCAAGCAGTGTTAGTATAAAGGCTAAATGTGGCCATTTCCCAAGATGCAATGTTCCCCCGTGTCTCTGCGTGGCATAAGGAATTGTGGCTGTGCTAAACCACTGCACATAATGGTCAATTTGTTGGCAGTAGAGGCCCGGGCCATTGAACACATAACCAGCCTCAACTCACAAGTCATATGAATAACTCTAGCACACTCCCACTGGAACATGCTACAAGCATAAGATGATTTGCATCCGAGGCAGCAAGTTGCCGTACTGGATTAGGATGAGCTGTGGATAAATACAATCATTTGTCAGTGAAAATAACACACTCTGTGGTGGAACCGTCATTCTCATTTGAAAAAGGGTTACAGCTGGGCATTCATCAGTGTCAGATAGGGCTGTCCATGGCAGCACTCATGAACTCTCTAAATGCACCATTTACAGTAATTCCATCTGCCTGCCTGCCTGCCTGCCTGCGTTACACTTCCGTTATTAGCTCTTCGCCAAAGGGAGACTGCAATTAGGCCCATACCTTGTGGCAGGCGCCCACTCATCGCACTTCTCCCCCCTCCTCCACAGCTCAAGAAATGGCCTGTAATTATTGTCAGGGAGGATATTAGAGAGACTTCAGATGAGGTCCTTTTTCCTTACAAACAGTGTGAGCCTTATGGATCGTGCATGCACAATTAAACATGAAATGGTCATCACATTGCTTGAGGACTCTTAGCATCAGTGCTACTAGATTTGACTAATTGTCAGTTAGGGATTTTTTTTTTCTTTTTTCGTTAAAGAAAAAAGACGAGCAATGGAGTTCAAAAGAAGTTATCGCAAGACAACTCTTGTGCATTTTAAACCAAAGTAAATGAACAAAATGAATGCCATTCCCATGAGGCTTGGTTGTACTTGTGGCTTCAGTGCTGGATTGCAAATGATAGCATGCTAACTAACAGGCTAAACCAAGATGGTGAACCTGCTTGACATTGTCTATTGTGAGAACCTATAGTATTTTGGTGTAAGCACTTATCTCTAAACTAATCTATGCCTGCCTACAGCCTCACAGAGCTGCTAGCATGTCTCTGTAGTCTCTTAAGTGTGGTGGCTCAAGGTGAAAATTAAATATTACAAATGAGGATACCTGACCTATGTTATGCTATTGTATGTTGTCTTTCAAGTCTCACAAACACATACTTTAAATGAAAAATGTGGCTTTGCTTTGGTGCTGCTAACACTTTTGCATGTAATTGGAATTAGCATTGCTGATGCCCATTCTAGTATCATAAGGATTGGCAAGAATCTCTGTGGCGCAGTACACGTAACAAGCCCTGCTGGAACATAGAAATCCCCCCTCTGAGCTGACTACTATCATCAGCCATGTTCCAGAGAGATCCTCAGATATGGAGTGATTGAAGGGTTCCATTCACTTTTGGTTTACAGGATTACAGGTTTCGGAGGAGAGGATAGTGAGATTTAATAGAGCTCTGAAGCCAAATGCAATTCACCCCAGTGGGAGAGAGGAATGGGCCCTTTGCCCCTCTCCCATTGACCCTCTGCCCCCCCATCCTCAGATATGGAGTGATTGAAGGGTTCCATTCACTTTTGGTTTACAGGATTACAGGTTTCGGAGGAGAGGATAGTGAGATTTAATAGAGCTCTGAAGCCAAATGCAATTCACCCCAGTGGGAGAGAGGAATGGGCCCTTTGCCCCTCTCCCATTGACCCTCTGCCCCCCCCCCCCGCTCCCCTCAAAACCTTTTAACCCCAAATCTTCAGTATATAGGTCCCCTTATATGTCTCTCTGCGAAAAATCCCTCCTACCCATTTTTGATCTCATCGCCTCTTGATATTACTTCAGAAATTCTGTCAAAATTCCTCAACCCTGCTGAACTTCTTGAAAACCTTCTTTGCTCCGTCAATATTGGATATCTTCCCACTTCTGGAATTTCAACCCTTACAACCCTCCCCCTGAACCTAGAAGTCTTTTTTGGAAAAAATAAAATAATAATAGAAAAAGTTGTATTTCCCTTGTGTTTAGTTCAGAGCACATCGTAGTGATCACAAATAGAATACGTTCATAATTGATATCAGGGCACGTTCGTCAGCTCATTCCTGTTGATTTACCCGCTAAACCAATTCCCACCTTAAACCCTTAAATTCGAGCCATCAATTTCAGCTTAATCTACCCCCTCCGACCTTAATCCTTTTAACTCTGCCTCACTCCTCCGCAATATCCCCATCCATCATAATTCCGTAGCCTTTGTGTGTATTGTATATATATAAATCCACAGTGCCCAATAAAGAGCGCAGCAGTCATATACCCTATACCTTGACTAATATTTGGATAAGTCATAGAGGAGGATTGACTGCTGACTTCTCTACTGAAGCGACCGTGGAATTATTATTTTTTTATAAACTTGCTGCTCAACCTACATTAAACATTATACACCGTGTGCTTTTGCTATAGAATCATATTTGTGAAATAAATCATATTTCTCCGTAACATCCAGTTATGAAAATGCTTTAAAAAATGTGTGTAAAACTTAAAGGCCTACTTCACCGGTGAGAATATGAAGGTGTATTGAATTCTGAGATCCCATGTAGTATAAATGTGCAAAAAAAATAAAAATCGGTTCATCCTAGCCTGAGAAAAGGCAGAAAGAGTGTTTTTTGTAACCCTATATTAATCTTACTGTGACATCACAGTAAGATAAATATAGGGTTAAAAAAAAATTACTTTGTAAATATTACTGTGATGTCACAGTAGGAGAAATCACAGTAATATTTACAAAGTAAGGTTCTTTTTTAACCCTATATTTATGTTACTGTGATGTCACAGTAAGATTAATATAGGGTTAAAAAAACACTCTTTCTGCCTTTTCTCAGGCTAGGATGAACCAATTTCAATTTTTTTTGCACATTTATACTACATAGGATCTCAGAATTCAATACACCTTCATATTCAAACCGGTGAAGTAGGCCTTTAAGCGTGATGCTATACCCTTTGAGTAGACCATGTTTTCTTTAGTCAGTCACGAACATTTCTATTCACTTCAATTTCCTATTCTTGATCGACTTGAGAGGTATACCAGTCCTCATCAGTCATCAGTGGTGCTGTTTGAAGCTGTGTTAAATGTCAGACAAGCAATGCATTGTTAAAAGCTGTGGTTACCTAGTAAAAGTACCTCTGGCTACATTTGAAATGTTCTTACCAAAACACACATTCACACACACACACACACACACACACACACACACACACATTCACACACACACAATGGGTGACATTTCAGGAATGGAAATTTGTATGACATTTACAGCGTCTGTGGTGTCTTATGAAATGTAAGTAATTGGACCGGGTTCAATATGACAATATAAAAATGAGATGAGCACTAAGGAAGCCACTCGAGACTGGAGTGAAATATGTATTTGGGGGTACACAGGGCAAGTGTTTGTGCATGCTCAACATGTTGATGTTTGTTTGGGCAACATGATGGAGCAGGTTATTGATTTCATTGTGTGTGTGTGTGTGTGATGGCATAAATACTTCAATATTTGCTCAAAGGATGTATTTATTTAGAATCTCCTGTCATTGTACCTATGTGTTTACCTCTTCAAGTACATAGATAATCTCTGTGGACATTTATATCCTGTAAACACAAGCTCTTTCTTAATATTCATTATCTAGTCCCAAAGCGTTCTGTGAAACTGCTACGCTCACATCCGCATATATTGTTTCCTTTGGATTGCTCTCTTGCTTCCGTTGTCAAACAAGGGGAGTTCTCACAAATTCAAAAAAATTACGCAAACATCTTCTAATTACTCATCCATTTTTTACCAGCCCATACTGTACATAACTACAATTAGAGTGAGATTGCGGCGGGGCCCAATTTCCGGGTTTACTGTCTGAAATTCATTTTTTTTTTCTTTATCAGATAAAACTTCAAAACATTCAAAGCCTGCTGTATCCTCTAGGGGGAGAGACGGAGATAAGGATCCGGCGGAAAAAAAAAAAGGTTTCACATGTCTCTCCTGGGAGAAAATATGTGCACGGCTTAAATAAATAAATAAATAAATACGAGCTGAAACAAATAGGTTTGCACTGCTGGGCATTAACATGGTGAAGCCACAATGCAGTGTGTGTGTGTGTGTGTGTGTGCTATCATCTCAGTTCATTTGCAGACACCATGATAAGATATGTGAACGTGTTGATGTTGGATGTGTGGCAGACATGTTTTTTTTTTTGTAAATTGTCTAAAATGGGTGTGCTATCTTATTAATTAATCTTGTGCTCAGCATTACCAAAAAAGGCCCCTCAAGCCAAATGCAATAGAATCAAAGTGAATATGCTGTGTAGTTGATGACTTAGTTAAAAAAAAATGTAAGATAAATATGTTTTTGATGAATGGTTTGATGTTAAGTCTCACACGCACTCATGCAGACACAAGAACAGAGGAGGCCCAATCCACACAGCCTTCCCCTGGACTATTTAGACCTCATTATTGACTCAAAGGATGTATGTCACGCATGAATAAACGCTGAGGCAAAATCTTGACTTTAAGCAGCTAAACTGTGACAGTCTAGTTCATTTTTTCCATTCAAACCATTTCAGTATCCCACACAGGCACTATACACTATCTTCCATTGAGGCCGGGGATCAAGCTGTAGTGAGTCCAATCTTTTAGCCTGAAGCGGCTGTCAACAAATCTTTTTTTAAGTGCGATGTTGACCTCATGAAATTGAAATTAACGATTTGTAAAAAAGCGCTATAGCTTTGATTTGAAGAAATACGCTCAGGGACTAATTGAACATTCACAAGGACATATGTACAGGGATGGGAAATATTCTGTTAAAAAAATAAACACTCTTGATACACATTTCCTTTAAGACTGTCAAACTGTATATTTCATATCGACATCATACCAGCAGCATTCCCTATAGTTTCATCATGTTGTGCTGTGTCTCTTTCAAAATAAAACCTCCTTCAAGTGAAAATGTGCAACAACGAAAAAAATGATTCTACAATTAATATTAATCAATATTATTCAAATGTATCATATAAAGACATGAAACATCTTCATATCAATGGGAATTATCAACACAAATGATCAATGTGTTTCCAACGAGAGAGAGAGAGAGAGAGACACACACACAAACGTACTCCAGAGGTACACGCAGGATGTGTGTGTTACTGTCTGGACTGAGTAAAACAACAGTTACAGTTCCAGCAGCGCTAATAAGTTGTGATTATAAGACAGACAGACTGACAGCTGTGGGTGATGCATGGACAGTTTTTGTTTTTCAAAGTTAGCTCTGACATTGACTTGCATTACTTTAATCAAGAAGTTGAATCAGAATGTTTCTACCTATAACTATGTGAGTCACAAAGTATCACTCGTTAGCCTCCTCCTGTTTTACCAATGGCATATTTGTTCAACCCAAAATCAAAGAGCAAATGAACTCTTCATCCTCTGTCACACTTCAACTCTTCCTTCTCAAAGGCGCTTCTTCACTTCATTTGCTAAAACAGAGAGCCCGAGCTCTCAATCCCCTATTGACAAAGTGTCTTATTGGCAGCACTTCATTACCCAGCCTGACCTGTGGCTCAGCAAAGGGTTGGTATCCTCCCATCCCTTCACTTTAGGACAAGTGAATGGCATACCATTTAATTTAGCTTAAATACTTTTTTTCTTTTAACTTTCAGCCCTTTTCTCTCAATTTTATTCAGTAAACAGTCAAAACATACAGGTTTAGGGAATGTTCAATTTGGTGGAATTCAAAGCTTTTTTTCAACAACTCATACAGTCTGGTAAGAACACAAGTTCTTACAAAGTAAGATATATGTATAATGTCCAGGCCTTTTTTTCAGTGTGAGGCTCATTTAACAGTCAACTCATCTTTACACAGCAGCCCAGTCACCTGTCAATGCCAATTACATGTTTAACTTTCCAATTGATTTGCACTGCTTTCTGCTTGGAGTATTGAGTTAACTTGACATCTTATATCATATATCAAAAACAACACATTTAAGCAGGTCCTATCCATACACACTCCTCCATTACATATTGTGTTGTCTTCCAGCTGAATATAGAATGTCTTCACATGCATCATTAGTCATTTTGTAAAGACTCTTAGATTAAAAAAACACATGTTGTCCGAGAATGATGTTGCAATATAGAATTATGGGGGACTACACATTATTTTGCATTTCAGGACCAAGGACAGCTCCATTTGTGCTTACACTAGGAGTGGGAGTTTTGGGCATACGCTGCATTTGCAAAAATAAAAATATGGATCTGTTTTAAAATGATGGTATTTGTATGTCGATCAGTGTAAATATTTTAAAAAGCCACGTTAGCCATTGTTTTAGTACAACAGTAAAACAAGATGGTGAGCACTTGTTTACAGGCACCGCGTCTCCATTCACCCCACATGACTGTAAGCTGTTATCATGTCGGACGTTTGCGCTTGTGAGGCTACGAGGTGGGTCTTCATAAACATCCGGGAGGCTGGCTGTCAAGCTTGACATCTTCTATAAGACAATATTCTTCCTCCGCATTTAATGGTCACAGAAAGGAACAAATACATTAGTTCAAGACCAATCTCAGACATGGTTTGGCTTTTCTTTTCTCATGCTAGAGCACCAAACCCCCCCCCCCCCCCCCCCGCACCACCCTCAGACCCCCAGAGCTGACGGGGCGCCCGTTCTTGCTGACAAATAACCCACATGAAGACAGCGTCTGCACAACTCATGAGCCAGAATGCCTGCCTGTCTGGAAAATGTCAGCGATAGGTCAGAATTGAACTGGAATAGATTGCGCTGCATTTACTTTTATTTTTTGTGTTGACAGCAACCTGCTGGATTGAACGGTCAGTGGTTAAATATTGCTAGTTCTCCTTCTCCACGGCTTCGTCAGAGAAGATAGACTTTTTTTTCGACACAAGATACCGTGGTTGCCGGAGTATCAATGGAGTAAAAATCCTCAGAAAGGACTCAGAAACAAAACATTCACCGTTAGAATTGTATGAGGCGCTTTGCAAAGTTTGCACTTATTAATAATGATAATAAACTGTATTAATACAGCCCTTTATGTATACAACACTTTTATTTTCAATGTGGCAAAGTGCTTAACTAACATAAAAAAACATAAACAGAGATTAATTAAATACAGTTAGTCTTTGTGTCCAACCCTTTGACAGATGAATGGGGGGAGGGTTGAGAGGGGAGGGGGCACTAAAGTAATTATGAGCATCATGAGATCCTAATAGACACAATCAAGGAGTGTGATTGTATGTGCTGGGGCCTCACTCACTTGTCCCCATCCACCTACGGAGAAGTTAATGAAGTCGAATTGATGCACTGTGTCAAATTGGCTTCTTTCTAGTTTTTTTATTCTGTAAAAAGTTAGAACATCACCTTTTTGATTAATATTTTAAAAGGTTTCTGGACCATGCAATTTCAATTACCCAAGAGAATGAAAAACGCCGAAAAAGGTTTAAACTTTATATAAAAAAAATTCACAGAGCCTGCACTGCCTGAGAAACAATATTGAGATGGAGACCTAGAAAGACACATCATGATTGGGTGTGAGTGATTGTTTATTTAAGTTGTTCAACTCTTCTTTGTTTTATTAAGACCATTTTTACTTTGCTTTGCACAGGCTTGGCACGAGCATACAGTAGCTTCGGTAACCAACTTCATGTGGAGAAAATATCTAATACAAGTGGATTGGATGCAGCAGCAGGACAACAGATCAACACCTTGCGCCCAAATGTGTGATGAATGGTTCCCAAGCTGGGGACCGGGACCCCAACAAGAGGACGCAAGATCAGTCTAAAAGGTTCACTGACTTTCCTCTGATCTTTGCTTGATAAAATAAATAGATGAATTGGTTGAACCTCCAATAGACATGGACTCAGCTTCTCTGTAGTGCAATCTAATGTTGTCTAATACAACACCTCTGCCAGAACGTTTACTGTTGTGATGTTGTAATGTTTACTTTTTGTCGACGCTGCCAAAGAGGTGTTCATTTAATGAAGAGGTTTTAGCATTAAGGTCATAGTGAGCGACTGTTTCCTACTGAAGTGCATTATACGCATAGATGTCCAAATGCTGTCTATGTAAAATGGGTCGGACAAATCCTGTCAAACATAATGTAGTCTTCATGGCATACGATCGCATGTACACAGTTTGTCTGTACAAGTGTAACATTATGAGCTGTTTTGTATTGGGTTGCATTACATTGTATAGATGAACCTTATGAAGTGGACTCTGATGTCTGAGTGAATGAGAAGACCTGTCACTCATCTACTGTACAACATATGTCAGAGTAGCCAAGGTAAATGGGAAATAAGACATGATAAAAAAATAACATGCTATACACTACCATATAAATATAAAAAAAAATATTTTAATAATTGTAAAAAAAAAAAATATGATCTCTCCAGTAAAAGAAAAGGTTAAATGAAAAAAATCCTCTTTTCAGAAAAAAATTAAATGAAAAGCCCAGTTTGCATTCATGCATTGATCACACCCAATTGGTTTTGAAAACACTTCAAAAGCTCAAAGAGATGAGTGAGTTTTCTCATCGCAGGGATCATGTAATCCTGCTTTTTTGAAGGTTAAACATGAAAATTAACGAAGAACCTGAGTTCAGACGTGTTTTTATTCCACCAGCAATGACAGAAAGCTTCTGATATTAAATATGAAACAACATGACCTGAAGGTTTTTCCCTGTGTACCGCTGAATGAAAGAAACTATTATGTTGTACACTGTTTGCTCACATATAAAATCTATTTATTTAGAAAAAGGCAAAAAGAAATACTGGCCAAAAAAAAAAAAAATCCCTTTTACTGCTAACCTCATATGTGCATGTCAGAACTGCTGCATCACGGTATTATGAATGTGTGCCCATACGCCTTTACACACACACACACACACACACACACACACGCGCGCACACACATATACACACACACACACACACACACACACACACACACATTAGACACAGAGTCAGTGACTTGCCATAAGGTGGAGCGCAGATAATAGATTTAGGCGACTGTAAGCAGATTTGGGGCGTGCGTCCGTACTTAAAGGCAGCTCATTGGGGTTGGCTGTAAACAGGCTTTGCGGAAAATCAAACCGTTAAATAGAAAAAATAAATGTTATTAATTCAATCCGCTTAGTTCAGGTTCAGCTCCCTTTCCCTCAAATTAAGTTTTGGCGGATTTCACAGGATATTAGCAGACGAGAAGAAAAGCACGGGGGGAGGGGGGGTTGGGGAGGGGTGGGGGGCTGGCGTGTGCTTTGGCAGACGTGTAGGTGCCTTGATGTGACTGTAACCTCAGCTGAGATATATCGCTCGGTCTGGAAACAGCAGCCATGACACAGAGCAAATAAAGCAAACTGTGGTACGGAGATTGAATTCCCAGCAGCTGGAGTGGATAGCCTGTGTCTATTGGATGTAGCAGCTAATATACTTTAGAAAAAAGCCAGTGGATGTTCTTCCATCACTGTATATAATGCCAGATCATAATACGATATACTGCATAAAGGTCATGAGCCGACAGATATACATAGATAGCGGTGACGTGTGTATAATAGTACATAGTAATGTACTGTATATGAAATATACATATAGGCTGTCACTTACAAAACTCCACTGGTTTTATAATATTACCTTACATTTCATTTAGCTGACGCTTTTATCCAAAGCCACTTCATATGTCCATATATCGATTGCATTAGCCTCAGTGTGCTAATATACGAGCTTAGTAAATAGAATCTGAACTATAGCTGACCTATAATGACTCATTCAATGTAATATTCGCTTCCATATCCACAGGATGAAACAATGACTAAGATGAGTTGATGTTGTTTTGTAGATTAGAGTTCCCAAGTAAAACTATAAATGAATTGTTAATGTGCAATCTGCTGTTAAAGGCACATGTGATACAGTCAAACAATATGAGTATATCAGGCTCTGTATAATACAAGGCTCTGGTATGTTGCTTTGGCTAGCTTCCATGGCAGTTTTCTAATCATATTGTAACTGTCTTATAATAAGATGAACGTTATAACTTAATGTAAGGATCACATGATATATACTATACTGATGAGGACGATTGGGCCATATCATGGGAATTGTAGTCCAGCTAGAAATGCAGAATTAGTAAGGGAAGTTAACATACTGGTTATATTTCTATTTGATTTGTATTTTTTTGAACTCAGATATTGGAATCGGATCACTTTTAGGCCATCAGAATCATATCAAAATAACTTTTATCTGCAGTAGCTCAGGCCCAAATAACTATCAAATTGCATAAAATAAAAAATAAAGAATATCACCTGGGCTCACAGCAGGTACAACATCTCAGCATGTATTCACATTAGCAGGACAGTGTTCTTGTGCAGTAGCTGTTGGAGGGAAGAGAGAAGGGAGGGCTGAACATCTTCATCTGAACCAGTGACCTCACAGTTAGAGTCCCACCTGTGGTTATTGCAACACATATCTTGTTCCAGCCAGCTGCAGTATAAAAAAAACAGACTAACCCTGCATTCCAATCCACATACTTTCTGCTATTTAGTATGCTAGAAAAAAAAGATTAAGGATGTCCACAATTATTTTGGTCAGATTCAGTATGCTTACAACTACCCGGATGCCTATACATCAGGTCGATATTTTTAGTGTTGAAATCAGCATGGTACTGTATTTGGGGCGATGCTGACCCACAATCCAGTGCGCACCGGAAGTGAGGTCACATCGACTGAGCCTCTGAATGAAAACAACCAGGGATGCGACGAATATATTGGCAATAGGCAAGATCAAGGCTCAATGTTATGATGAAATAGAGTAAATAAGTACAATAATGTCCAAAGTATGCCTACTGCAACTAAGTAGATACTTTTTATGGTATAGTGTAGTATGTAGAATAGAAAAAAGAAAGAGTATGCGACTTGGAACGGAGGGAAAGAGAGATATAAGAGGGGTGATTCTGGTGCTCACACCTGGTCTGGATGATGGACAATGAGCCAGAGAAGAGCTGTCGAGAAAAACTGTGGTGCGTGTGAAAGCTTTTGCGGCTCCCACTGAAAGTTTAAACACAGACCTTTTGGGAGCTGTGTGTGTGTGCGTGTGTGTCTGTGTGTGTGTGTGTGTGTGTGTGTGTGTGTGTGTGTGTGTCTGTGTGTGTGTGTGTGTGTGTGTGTTGAGTTCAAGCCTTAAGGTTGAACTTGAAACAAGCAGAGGGCCTCATGAAACATGGAGGACACCTCACACTGTGCCTTTGCCATTTTGGCTTCTTTTTTGGCCAACTCACTTTCACCCCTTGCTGCACCTCTTTCTGCCAAGCAGTCCCGCTTCCCTTGACCTTACCTCATCCATTTGGTACAGACTAACTCATGGATTTTTCTATTCCCCTCGCACTGTTTGTTAAATGCCCTGTGCCAGAGACAATTTTTTTTGTACCCGATAAAAATCTGCGCTTTGCACAAGAAAATCCAAACCCGAAAATGATTTATGTCGTGGAGTCTGCCAAACCAGCCCTCAAAAAATAATACATTACCTCAGCATTGGCACAGCTAATCGCTAGCCTAATGGAATGTGTGGCTGCCATATTGATAAGGGGGGCACAGCAATCACTCATACACATCACTTGAATGATCCGGTGTATAAACACATGATCGGCTCCCCAGCACCTTATCCTGACTGCCAATCGATATTCTCCAGAAAACAGAAAAAGCCAATTTCCCAGGAATCGGATGCTGAAAATGTTTTGGGGTAAGGTCAGTTGTTCTTGTTTTTGCAGGATACCTTACATTTCTCGTTTTGAATTATTCTGCAATGTTTTCTGCAGAACAAATTACATATCTTTACCACTAATAATGTTTTATTTTGTGTGTGTGTGTGTGTGTGTGTGTGTGTGTTAGAAATGAAGTTTTTGTGTGCAGTGAACCTTGCGTATTGTTACCAGATAATAAATGAGAGACGCTCTGAGCTCCAAGGATTTTTTTTAGAACCACACTCTTTTTGGTAACCACAGCATTTTTTGGGCTTTTTTTTTGCTTTTTTATTAGACAGTGTGGAAAGACAGAGCTGACATGGAGTAGAGAGAGGGGGAGAACGACGAAAAACAACCTGGGCTATCTACTCTAACCCAGGTCTACTGTGTAAAGAGGACTTAGCCTCTAACCACTAACACAAAAAATGTGCCCCGTGACCATAGCGTTTTAGATTGCAGACCAGCAGTTCTCAATCTGGTTGTATATATTGGAAAAAAGGGGACTGAAACGTTGTCCTCTTAGAGATTGAGGATGCCCTCTCTCTCTCCCTCTGAACCCATTATCCTGCTGATTCAAGTGGTCCAATACCCCCCCCCCCCCCCACCCCCCGACACAGAAACCGACACCTTTATGCAATCATTGATCTATTTGAAAACCAATTAAATCTAAATAGGGATTGCACTTTGGAAGAAAAAAAGAAAAAAAAATCAGGCTTCACACACTGAACCCCTCCTATTAGAAAATAAAAAGCGTTTTGTCCGTCTGGCTCTTTAATTGGGACAGAAGCTTGCGTTTGAGAATATTAATAGCTTTGTGTTTCATTAATGTACTTCTCCTCTCTAAGAATATACATCAACTCGTTCCAATTAAGTTATCAAAGTGAAATGGAAAGACGTGTTAAAAAAAAAACTTTATGGAGGAGATCTAGAAACGTGTTAGCCCATACGGTGATCCTTTTGGTGAATACTGTTTACATGACAATATACGCTTTAAAGACCTAGGCCTACTTCACCAGTGGAAATATGAAGGTCAGATGGTGTATTGAACTCTGAGATCCTTTGTAGTATACATGTGCAACATTTTTAAAAATCAGTTCATTCTAACCTGAGAAAAGGCAGAGAGAGTGTTTCGTAGTCTCCTTGTCTAACCCTACATTTTGATGTCACACATGATGGGGGTTAGGATTAACAGGACAGCTGGGTCAAGGGAAGACTGAGGGAAGAAAAACCTCAT
Source organism: Ammodytes marinus (assembly GCF_949987685.1). Lineage (NCBI taxonomy): Eukaryota > Metazoa > Chordata > Actinopteri > Uranoscopiformes > Ammodytidae > Ammodytes > Ammodytes marinus. The sequence goes on from NC_137227.1 coordinate 7,773,152, forward strand.
TCATTATATTATGATAGCAATTTGATAATGATAGAACGCCGGTTCCGTATGGGTGAAGTATTCCTTTAAATACATTTTTTAAAGTGAATACACAAAACAGAAGATCTTGAATGTAAACCCAGGTTGTGTTTATCTCTTCGATAGCAGTTCGGGGGCAAATTCAATTTAACCTTTTTTTCAAACTCTCTTCCCTCACAGCAATGGTGGAGCTCAATTAGCGCCGAGCGTGTGCCAAAGCCAGTGAATTTATCAGAACTCACCGGGTTTGTTATCATTCAGAATTGCTTTACTTCCCTCTTTCCTTTCTCCCTGGGTCTTCAGAAAACCCCCTCCAGAGTTGGCTCAATACCCACAATGCCGAGATAACAACGTTGAAATCAACAAGCACAACAACAACAACAGCATGTGGATGTGGAAAGCAGGTGTTGAGGGGCCGACCTGCTAAACACACTCTGGTGGGTCTTGCGTATACCCCCTGGAGAAGCAGATTAAAGCCCTTCTTTCACTATACAAAACAGTGCCAGGGGTACTAATGTCCTCCCCATGGCAACCCACCACTTCATTAGTACCAGCGAGTCCTGTGCGATATGGTGCTGCTTCATTTGCGTGCCTTTAGATAACTACACATGTATCTCGCCTCGGTGTTGGCTTGCTTGTCTCTGCATCCGTTATAAACAGTATAGTTGGGAGGGACCTGAAGTAGGGTGCGTATAGCATTTTGATAATAACAGTATGCAGCAGCTGGTAGGACCCTCCCCTCAATGGCATTTAATAATACAGTAAGCAGAGGAAAATAAGTATTTTGGTGCTGAATACAAATCATCTGCCGTGGCATCAAGCTTGATGAATAAGGCTTAGTGGGTCAGTGCATCAACTGTTATCTGTGATTGTCACGCCGCACTGTTTCGGAGCAAAATATTACATGTTTCTGTATTGTCAAATTTTTGTTGTAAAAAGGTACATCCTTTGTGTTGTTTAGGTTGAATATTTAAGGAAAGCGTGTACGATATGACAGGACTTAACGCAATCTCAGTGGCTCAGCTTCCAGCAATATACTAGTATTAATACAATGGCATTAAAGCTGCATTAATCTACATTGTCATGCTAACAATGAGTGGAATGACCTATAGAATATAGAATAGTTATAGAATTACCTTATTGTCCCTGAGGGGAATTGTTTTCTTGAGCGCAGTGTACAGTCCATTGTAATAAAAAAAACAAAACATAAAAGAAACATGAGAAGTATTCGACAATCACATGAATGGGATAATTGACAACAGAAAAACAGCTTTAAAAGACCACATCAACACCTGTAGAATAAGCCCAGTGTTCATTTGAATGAGTGAAGTGTGGCGCTCGTGGTGATGAATCCTCAGATACAAAACCTTAATGTGACTTTTATGCAGTGTTTTGTTTTTAAGGCTCGCAACGTTGCTTTTAATTGACTCCCCAGGCTCTCATCAGCAGCAACACTTCCTCTGAATGCTACCTGCTCAGCACTGCACTGGGTATCTAACATTGGTCAGGTGGCTGGAAGCCTTGGAATGAATACTAATGCTGTGCCTGCAAAATGTGTAAATAGATAACTGTTTGCTAACACATTAGCCATGTTGACTTAATCAAGCGACGATAAGTCAATGTTAGCCCAAGGAATCAATTAAAAACTACATGTATATTCCTCATTTTTGAAACAACGCATGTTCCTGGGTATTTGACAATTAAAATGTCCGAATATAAATGAACTATCCATACTGTTCTATTCCAATTTGAAGGTATTGGTATTAATGTGGTTACACTGTAACCTGTTGGATGTAGAAATGAGCAGGGACACGACAGTGCAGTCACTATGATGTGGCACAGCAAATGCAAGTATGTTCCTCTTATTGTTGTTTGTCTAGTAGGGGAGAACGGGGTAATGTGTCACACGGGTAGGTTGTCACAATCATTAGATCTCGGAACCAGAAGGCGCTGTCTGTTAATTTTTTTGTATGTAAATATCCACAACTGGGATCAGAGGTCACCTACATAGTCTTCCTTGGAGTTAGACTGCTGCATTTGAGGTGAGAGGACTGTTAGTGTTTTTCATGTCAAATTGAAAATATTTAGCTCCTCAGTATTTTTCTTCTAGGCTTTTACACAATGGGTTTATAACAAAACACTTGTTACCCTAAAAAAGTGTGACGGGTAAGCTATAGTTTAGATTGTTTTTAGCAAGCTAATTAGTTGTCAGATGGTTGTTGGCCTTGATGCTAGCAATAAATTCCAGTTGGGGTTGGTCGTCACATTTTTTGGGGGGTTGGTTGTCACATGTTATCCAAAGGGTGCAGCCAGGAAAGGAACCCAATAACAAAAGAACATGTCAAGCTGTATCCTCACTGACACCCCAGAGAAGGAGATAATTGAGCAGGAAAGGCAGCTAGCATGCAAAAGAGAAAAGGGGCAACAAAATCAAAACGACCCAGTGCACCCCAAACTAGACCAGTTGCCAAGGCTACTGCACCCCAGTACACTCCACCCCAGCTGGGGAAGAAGAAACAGAAGAGAAAGAGACAGGAGGAGGAATCTTCATCAGATGAAGAGGATAGTTTGTGTTTGGTTTGTATGGAAACGTTCTCCAGCACCCGTTCAGGGGAGATAAGGGAGAAGTGTTGTATGTGCAACCAGTGGGCACACAATCTCTGCTTAGTTAGAGTGAGCAGACCCTACATTTGCCATCACTGTAACTCAGATAGTGAATGTGTGTATCCTAGTTGAGTAGGCTATTATTGTTAGACCTATTTGTTTTGTTCTTTATGTTGTTACATACAGTAGGTTGGTCTTAATATGGATTTCCTTTTCGTTAATTCCTTGCTCATTTTGTGTTAAGATGCATAAAGTTATGTAGGCCTAGTTTTCAACTTGACAATGAAATTAAACTTTCAAATGTAGTTCTGCTTTCTTGCCTTCTTTTTAAGATGTTTCCCATAAAGATAACATTGTGACAAACAACCCCGTAGTGTGTGACAACCGACCCCTTGATGGGGTTGGTTGTCATAATGTGTTAGAGTGTATTTGATGGTTAATTTCTTCTTTATTACAATAAGTTGGAAAAGGTGAGGGGTTCACATTTCAAGCCAACACCTTAAGCTTCAATTTAATGTAGGAATGACTATTGAAAGATGTTTAGGTGATGAGCAATTCTCACTAGAGTAAAAAGTGTGCCTACTTACCCTGGTCTCCCATGCGTGTTCTGCTGTATGTACTCTGATACAGGTAAAGGAATGTTAGCCCTCCAATAGGTCATTATATCTCTCCCTGGGTTCCAATCCCCATACTTTCTACTATTTAGTATGGTTTCCCAATTCATGCGGTCAGATTTATTATACGTAAAAAATCATCTGGATGCCTACTACATCGGGCCGAGATTTTTAGTGTTGAAATCAGCATGCTATTGCTAGGCGATTCTGACCCGCAATCCAGTGCGCACCGATTTCAATTCCTCCCGACCTCATCCGTCTGATTCTTTCACTTTTTTTCCCGAATGGTGCTAGAAGGCTTTACCAAAAACAGCAATCTGTCGGGGGGCCGAAGAGGTTACATTGTGCCATCTGCTGTAAAATTAAATTAGGAGAGGTTCTGTGTTCCTCTCATTGTTTGGGGCTGCCTCTGTCCTCTGTCTGGCCATATTTCTCTTCACATCAGGCCTGACGTGCAGAGACAGTGTAAGGGATGGAGGGGAGATGACCTGGATGGAAACCAAAGTTGAGATGAGCGTTGGTGCTCTCTCTGTGTGTGTGTGTGTGTGTGTGTGTGTGTGTGTGTGTGTGTGTGTGTGTGTGTGTGTGTGTGTGTGTGTGTGTGTGTGTGTGTGTGTGTGTGTGTGTGTGTGTGTGTGTGTGTGTGTGTGTGTGTGTGTGTGTGTGTGTCTGTCTGTCTGTCTCGCAGCAAGATCAGTTGGCATTTCATTGGGCCAATTTTTTTCATTTTTTTTTCATGGCAAAAGTGGTGCACTGGCAAAATTGCATTGCCATATTGCTCCTTCATTCTGTAACCTACTGTATACGAGTCTTTGCAGTCAGTCAGCGCAGTAGTTGTATTGAATGCCGGGGGAGTGGGAGGTTGTACAATCTTAAACAACCTCGGACAGGAGGCTGAAAAGAAAATATCAGGGAGAATCAGTAATCTGCAGCAGCTGTACGCTTCGCCAACATCCAGCTCATCAGTCAGGCAGAGAGAGGGAGAGAGAGAGAGAGAGAGAGAGAGAGAGAGAGAGAGAGAGAGAGAGAGAGAGAGAGAGAGAGAGAGAGAGAGAGAGAGAGAGAGAGATACTCAAATGCCCCATGGCTATGCCCAACAGCAGGGCAGGCCTATTGCTCACACAGGCATGCTTATTCCATACAAATCTCCTCGCATTAGCAGCTTATGCAAGGTGACACAAAACACATTGCGGACAACAGGAACTGCTAACAAGCATTGCAAACAAACTAGTGAAGGCTACATCAGCGACCTCAAAATACAAATAAATGCTCAAGCTCAACCAGTGTGACTTTGAACCTGTTATAATACTACTCTCATTTACAAAGCAAAAGTTATTTTCTTAAAAAACTTGAGTCAATAAAAAGGATAAAAAGCTAACATTAAAGATGCCCTCTAGAGTTCCCTCGAAAACCATATATTGTGTTTACATTCATTCTCTGCGTGTGTCCTTGGTGCCAGACAAACATTCAGAATTGTCTTCCCCATAAAACATTTTGCAAAGCATATATTTGTATGTGTACCCATGTGCTCATGCCTGTGCATAACAATCTAAACAGGGTCCACTCCCCACACATCAAAACACTGCTCCATAGCACTACTAGTGGTCAGAATACCACATGGCAGCTTTAAAATATGACTCCACTGATTCTCTTAAAAGGGATGGGGAAACGAGTCATCAAAAGTAAAGCAGAGATCGACATTTATTTTTTCAATGCTGGTCAAGATAGTAAACAAATTTGTTTTCTTCGCACATAATGGTAGTGTGAAGAAAGTAGTGAACAAAGCAACTAGCTCCAGAACAAACTTCTGAATTTGCCTAAGTCTTGATCACCAACACAATGGGCATTCACAAATGATCACATATTGACTTTAGCTAGCTCACATGGGCCTGTCGACCTTTGCCAATGAGGAGAATGAGCCGAAAGGCCATTTTGAAGACAATGCCATATTGCTACTACGGCTGGCACGGGCCATGTCGGATTACCCTATACTCTCTGCTCATTTCAGCAGATGTGTAATGTGCTTCACCTGCTAAATGAGGTGGAAACTGGGCCTGTGTGAAATGGACTGGTCAAATGGAGTTTGGACCTCTCCCTGTCTCTCTGTCTCTCTGTCTGTCTGTCTGTCTGTCTGTCTGTCTGTCTGTCTGTCGAGGCAATAAGGTGGCGAGATCACATGAACCACAGAAAATTATACAGTGTCTGTTAGTAGGCCAACATCACAGCTACAAATAACGATGACGGTCAAAACACTTGAACAAGTAGGCTAGATACTATCCACACTTTGTATCTGCACTGTGTCCTTGCACTACCTTAGTGGTAATTTGTGTCAATGGTGGCTCTCTTCACTTGAGGTTTTCTTATTCTATATCACATTGTTGAGAGGAGCCTGGGACTTAATTGTAAATGACTGTAAAGGTGCGAACACACTAGGCATTTTACACGCGTACAGACGCGTATGAAACCCGCCCCTTTTCCATAGGGAACCATTGGTTTACGCGCGTACATGGCGCGTAAATGCGTCACTCGCGCTAAAGCAACATTTTCACTCGCGCTAAAGCAACATTTTTACGCGCGTAGCTTTACGTGCGTATATATTACGCGCGTATAGCTACGCGAGGAGTTCAAAAAATTGAACTTTTGTTGCTCCTACGCGAGACGATTAGCCGCGTTGGCCAATCAGCGTTGAGCTTGACCCTACGTCACATACATTGGCAGGGTCGGAGAACAGTGTACTGTACACAGAGGCTGATGCGAGACACCGAGGAGTAAATGTATCGCGGCGGCCGGTGCTGTATGAAGCCGCTCGGGGTTATACGTGGGGAAAGTAAACCAGGAGAATGGACTTCCTGGTTAATTCAGTGAATATGTGTAGCTGTGCTTTAGCCGATAAACAAAGTTAGCGCCGTATAGCATTAGTTAACTCACCCTGTTGTGTGCGGGCGGCTAGCGCCTCATATTATGAACCCAAACATGACGACTGTCCGCGGGACTTTCACGACAAGTAGGCTACACGAAGCACCGGTGTTGATCTACGCCAGCCACGGTCCCCTGTCACAGCCAGGTAGGGTAATTTTGGCTACTTGCCTTTATGTTGTGCCGCCGTGCACCGATGCTGCTGTAACTGTGTTTGTTATGTAGCTGCCGTGAATATGCAATGCTGTTTTAATGCTAGGCTATTTGTGCTGTTCAGTTTGTCTTTTGGCACAGTTGTTGGCCGTGTTGTTGTTGTTTTTGTGTGGACATGCACGCTGTTGTGTCGGGTCGGTTCTGATCGCAGCCATAGTTGATAAGGGAAATACAATATCGGGAGGGAGACTCGTCACATTACGCGCGTATAACCTTTTTTGACACAAAATGATCAAGCAACATTTTAGCCGCGTTACGCACGTAAATCTTACGCGTGTAAAATGCCTAGTGTGTTCGCACCTTAACTGTTGTGCATATGACAAATCCACCATCTTGAATCTCTTGCATCTTGAATACAGATGTATCCACACAGAAAAATACCTACAGGCATGTAAACAATTGGATACGTACATCTTAATAGGTGCACACATGGAGGCACACATGTTTGTGTGAGTCACCATATAAAAGTAAAGTGTCTCCCGTTGCCAGAATCTATACTCGGAACAGCACGCAGCAGGGAATAGAGAGGTAAAGCAACAAACACACACACACACACACACACACACACACACACAAACACACACTAGCATGCACCCAGCTCGGCCGACCCCTTCCAGTGACATCTGGACGGCTATAATGACACAGTGCAAAATGCCATCCCAGAGAAAACTGCATATTAACACTCGACTAGTAGCATGCTAATGGCAGTTATCACAGGCTCTCTTCTCAGCTGCCCCCCTAACAGAAAGAGATAAACAAAATTGAGAGGCAAACATTTTACTGTTGAATGGTTGACTAGTTTTTAAAAGCATTGTTACACTGGCTTCATTCTGGTGCATTAACTTGCATTGTTCATTGGAAAGTACTGCAAATTCTGAGGCTCCATTGACATCTTTCATAATGCAAAGGGCATTAGGGCGTAAGGTCAATAAGCCATTTGTATTATAGCAAAAAACCTGAAGTAAAATGTTGAATGCATTGTAGGCAATGTTTTATTCTTATTTTACACATCTAAAAGACACGTAAAATCTTTCCTCCGACATTATTTGTTTGGGAAGTGATAAGTACGGCTGACATTGAATCTGTATTAACACTCTCAGCAGTGTTCCACACCTCACATTAGCCAGGCACAAGGCCGTGTTATTCCACATTGCCTTGATTTTAACACTTTGGTTTTAAAAATTCTTCCCATTGGTTAGTACACAGGCCGGTGCAGACAGGAGCAAGCCACTGTTAAGTGTTTTCATGTATCCAAGCAAAACATGTCATTCCAGCTCATGAACTAGTGGACTTGAAATACAAAAGAACGGCCTACAATTTAAGGCATACCTGGTCTGACCACAGGCTAAACGCAATGATGAAACTACACATTATATTAAATTGTATGCATTGTAATTTGTATTATACAATGTTTATCGATCAAAACATTCTATTATTTGTTGTATTGATGTGTCCAAAATGTTGTACTTTAAAAGCAATATTGAAAGTGCTAGTGTCATTTCTAATGCATTGAGAGGGATAAATGGTGTCATCATAGCTCATCAAAACCCAGGCACAGTGTAACCATACTGCATGGGCTTGAAATGATTGGGTGTACCCTGGTCTTGCTCAATTCAAGTCGCAAAGCCTGGGCTGGGGGAATAAAAATATAATCATCGGGAGTAATAATATCTATTTATTCATAGTAATATATTATTTATCAGATATTTTTTTTTTTTGCCGTAATATTTCCATTTTTAGCATGTAAATGTACCAAAACACTAGCTAAGCAGGTTCAACTTACTGTAAATCCATAGCCTTGCAAAGTTGCTGACCTCTTCCCGCTGCCACCCTTGACCAGGGTCATTAATCGCAATCAATTGACTTTGACCTCGCATCCTTAGGATGAGCGTGCACTCTACAGTACACTAAACCGAGGCACCATGTCTCATTACCATGCCTACAGAGCAACACATGGGTATGTGTTCTCCCCCCCCCCCCCCCCCCAAAAAAAAAAAATCCCCCCTCACCCTTTTTAAACCAGAAATGATAGTTAGTGTAAATGGTGTGTGGGTGTGTGTTTCCATTTGTTACGCACCACTGCCCGCTTTAATCTTCTGTTCGGTAACAGGCAAACAGCAGCGGGGCCTCTCTAATCCACATGGGTTAAATAAGTCTCAATCTAAACATGCAAAAACACAGACAGCGCAGCTGCGAAAACCCACACTCAACACACGCATATACAGTCTGCACTGTGTGTTTCATCAAGTTAACCAGGCAGCAATAGGCCTGGCTGGGGCTTATGACACTCCTGCCATTTACAGAGACCGTGGAATCATCTGCATACATGATGATCTCATCAAGCTAAAATGGACCGAAGTACCAGAATGCAGTGGGGCAGTGCTTTAATACTTAAACCATGTTATGATGAAAAAACTGACTGGGTTGGAGGATAAGTCTTCCAAATGAAATGACAATAAAGGTCGTCATTGCCCTTCCGGATTTTAATCACATCCTGATCCGATGCCTCTATCACCAGATCTCATTGTTTGCCAGAGCCCTTTTTTAAGATTATTTTTTGGGGCGTTTTTATGCTTTTATAAGACAGTTTTGGAGAGACAGAGATGAAATGGGGTAGAGAGGGGGGATGACATGCAGAGAACGACCACGGGAAAGATTCTAACCCAGGTCCCCCCTGCCATTCCCCTCCTTTTGACTGTTAGTAAAGGAACATAGAAACAAACTGAGGCCTCCAGTGTCCCAGTCAAACGTTTTGCTGTGTTTTAGAATGTAGAAATACTTTTGTTTCATGAAGATCCGGAGTCATAATTCACACGTCAAACAGCGTTCTTGTTAGGTAAACATAACCATAAGTCGTTTCAGGCATTTTGCTGATGTACTGTTTTTTTTTTTGTTTTTTTGCAAATGGGCTTACGATCACAATGTACTCATCACAGTAATTGCTGAGCTCTGTGATTGGCTAGACATAATGGAAGTCATATGGGGGAAATAAACATGCACAGTCAGACAATCACTCAGGTTCCGAACGGGGAGGTGGGGGGGAGTGTTAATTCAGGTTAGTTAAATATAATATTTCAGTATATGCCATATATACTCTTGAGTACACACCTTCGGGTCAAGTTGTCTGTCTTTCCTCTCCTCTCTGAAATGAGTTTCACACTTATTCATATTCCCCCTTCATCATAGACACTCCATTCCCTAAAGTGCACATGGAGATTACAATCAGAGGCTTGTCATGTTCAATTTTCGAAGCCATTTGTCCCAATTGCAAAATCCCTCCATTTCCTCCTCATTTCATTCACTTTTGTCACTGTGAGATCAGATGTGTTCACCTTAGGTTTCCCGCAAAGGGAAAAAAGGACAGGTACTTACTCCGGTACTTTCCATGAGGCTCCTCTGACAGGGCTCGTATCATCCTAGAAAAAAACATTGGGGAGAAATAAGGCGCGTGATGCAATATCGGACCGATATTTCTAGTGTTGTTCAGAATCCCAATCATAGTAAATGGTGTGGATTTTTTTTTTTTGTGGGCTTGAGGCAAAGCAGGAGAAGGACAGGTTTGGATTGTAGGGCTTCGAAATGAGAGAAACAGAATTCTGAGCTCAACTCAAAAAAAGTACGACAAACTATAGAACTTTGGCCTGGCGGTTATATATTCCTCCGCTGGGCATACAATTGCCGAATAGTGAAAGTACAATGGTTGTGGGCAGTGCTTTTAAAGAAGGTAAAGAAGCTACAGTTAGCAACAAGGTCACTGCAACTTGACAAGGAGCTGTACCTTCTTCAGATATTGCATTCATGAGGTCACAGTCACAATGATCCAAATATCCAAATCCTTGGACCGCCAAAATCTAATCAGTTCATCCTTGAATAAAAGTGGACATTTGTGCACATTTGAAGAAAAATCCCTGGAAGCATTTATGAGATATTGCATTCACAAGAATGGCCCGGATAGACAGTTGGACAACCTGAAAACATAATGCCCTTTGGCCTTGGGCTATCACTGGCACTGGAGGCATACAAGGACTCATTGTTTGATATGTTTGGCAGTCATAAACGCAATGCAGACCCACATTTCAGCACATACAAACAAGTCCGCGGCCCAGAGTCCTAAACCCTTTGGCTACCTTTTAAAACTGATGTCATGTGAAAGGGCGTGAACTGGGATTAGAGACTGCTAGTTTGAAACATGTCCTAAGGTATGCAGCTGGGAAGGGAAACTATCTATTCCGATCAACTGCTAAGAACGAAGCTCAGAATCAGATAACCAGTGAAAAGCTGCTGTACACTGTATTACAATAAATACTTCTGTGATTCTTATTATTATTCAATCATTTTTATTGTTTGTTTGTTTTTTTCTGTCGAGAACAACCAGGAAACACAAGCATAAACACTATTCCCAAAACACCCAGACCCACACAGGAGACATGGCGAGCACAGACAAACACGCACTACTGTGTAAACATGAATAAACAGATATGAAATATGTTCTGCTGTATATTGCAGTCACACAAAGTGGACATAAGGGCAATTGTACATATCCATATTAGAAGAGGCAATATACTCCTCAAATGCTAGCTTTTACAGTATATACATTGTTATAATAGTCCAGGAATGGTTGACATATTTTATGGAATTGATTAACTGATCCCTGTGAAGTATATCCAAGTTAGCCATGACATCATTGACCCAGCGGCTGTACAGAGGGGGGGACTTCTGGTATTCTGTTGGAATACAATATGAGAAGCTGTTTCATACGGTCTCATGCAAACTGAAGGAACAGGGTAAAATAAGAGAGAAAGAAAATTCAGCAAAAGAGAGGAGCAGAGAAAGAAGGGAGACCACTGTCTTAACGGAGGTAGAGGAGAAGTTTGCTGTACAGATCTCAAGAGTGGACGCTCGGTGACTTTGTTACTGACGTATGGCTGGATTCTCCAGGACATGCTCACGCTCTCTGCAAAAAGAGCAGCGTGACAAGCAGATAACTGCACCGACCGCAATTCAACCCCTCACCGCACGCTGTCTTCACATTTACAAAACTGACATGGTCACGGTCACAGCTGTGTGCCGTCCCCATCTGACCCTCTTAAAACAAGACTCACTTCAAATTACATTTTGTTATTCGCTGATCTGAATTCTTGTCATCGGAGCACAATTGCAAAAAAATATATTCCATTTTATTTATACCTAGACTATTACAGTATGTGCCTCCCCTACCGTCCACCCATAATTTCTTCTATTCCAAAATTGTTCAATTACAGGATGGAATATTTAAGGAATAATTCAACCTTCCGAGTGCTTTTTAAGATTCATTTTGTTCCTTTTTTTTCGTTCAGTTGTGGATGTTGCCTTGTTGAGTAAGTAGCTTTTTGACTTTGAAGGCCACTGTAAACTATTATCCGAAAAGGAGGGTTTAGCAAGGGTTTTGTTGACATCTAGAATCTCAAGATGCTGCTAAATACTAATATAGTTGGGCACATTAGTTTATACAAAAAAAACTATTTTTTGGTCAAGGTAATGAGCCGTTGTCTTTTAAACATGTTGTTATTTAGCCTTTAATCCAACTACACAGTCACTTTATGCTTGCAGCTGTGGGAGGCTGCACTTTGGATCATCGGTGCATGCTTACATGCTCACAATGCCAATTGATCACTCACATTTCAAATGGAAATCTATCCAATTGTCAAATATACTGCACATGATACCACCAATGTAAGCACCCAAAGTCAGAAGGATATATTGTCTTGAAACAATGAATGCCTGTGTGTTGCCTCTCCTGGCATTCATTTAACATTCTTACATTTATTTCTTAAATATGTATTATGTAAAAACGGGATGTAAATAATTACTTTACAGTTAAAATAAGCCAATGTATAAATTCCTATTATTTTGGCGTTTTAGTTTTACGACGATGTCACTTCTGGTGTAGTCACTTTCTCTGATGTCACTTCCTGTTCAACTTACATGTGTTGAAGGAATAGCAGACATGTGCATCTGAATGTAATCCGCTAGCATCCACTTGGAAGCATCTAAGAGGCAATGCCGTAAGTTTGTTTAATGAATGTAGGACATGTTTAAGATAATATATCACAGTAGATTTGGGTTAAAATTGATGTTTGATGTGTTGTTTAAAAAACAATACTAAAAGTTGACAAATTTAAATACTTGGGACTTTGGATAGATTCAGAATTTTCTTTTAGGCCTCATATTGATTTTATTAGAAATCAAGTAAATTTCAAGCTTAGAACATTATATAGGTCAATAAACTGTTTCACTCTTAAAGTCAGAAAATATATTGTTCAACAGTTATTATTTCCCATTATTGATTACGGTGATGTTATTTATCAGAATACCGCAGATACACATCTACAGCCTTTAAATGTAGCTTTTAATAATATTTGTAGATTTGTTCTGAGGTGTCCTTATCAAACACATCGTTGTTTTATGTATGATCGACTCAAGTGGCTTCCCCCTGACTTGAGGAGACATTTTCATTGGTTGCTTTTTGTCTTTAAATGCATTAATTTTGATTATCCTGTTTATCTCAAGCAGCATCTAGTTCCATTTACTTCATCATATTCACTCAGACACATTCAACAACCTTTTTTTGTTGTCCCTAGAATTTTTAAAGAAGTTGGGAGACGAGCATTTAAGTTTAAAGCACCTTCGAACTGGAATAATTTGCCTTTTTCACTTAGATCAATCACTTCTTTACAACGCTTCAAGATTTCTTTGCTTACCTATCTTAAATCACCTTGCTCTTGTTTTTGAATGCACATATTTATTTGTTTTTGTTATTGTTTATTTAGTTATTGTTTATTTATTTATTTATTTTCATTGTTGCTATTTTTGGAGATTTGTGAGAGCCTGTGTATGTACAGTGTGTGTTTGTGTTGAATAGTTTGTTTTGTGTATTGTATTTGTATTGTATGTTTTTTTTTTTTTGTTTTTGTTTTTTGAGGACCCCCTCGAAAACGAGATGATACATCTCAAGGGGCTTATCCTTAAATAAAATTTTTGAAATGAAATAGCAATTGTGTACTAGCTAAAAACAATGCAATTGTCATTCAGAATGTCTACATACAGTGTAAGACAGTTTATATTATTATTTACAACTATGTACAATGTGCTGTTTAGTCAAAATGTACACTCAGTATTTTTGTCTGTTAATGAGGAATTGTGACAGTAAATGGTCAACCTTACTACGACTCTGTCTTCATTGGCTACGGTTTAACTCGGTGTTAAGTCAGAGTTACAACACACTGCACGAGAACACTACAGCCTGTATACAATTTGTAGACATTCTGCATTTGAGTTCCCACAATTATTAGGATAACAACGTATTTCATTGGTTTTGTCTGTGACAGTCATTTAATTTAATTGAAACATCATTTAATGGTATTTTTTGTTTAAATGTATGGGGCACTTTGATCGATGTGTGTTGTTTATCACTGTGCTCTATGAATCGTCCACCAGTGGTCAAACATCCATTATGGGTAGACACAGTATACCTGTATATCTTCACGGCCTTGGTAGACCTTGATTCACTCTAGTGATATGGCATGTTGTGATTGAAGGAAAAACAAACAGACATTATGTTTTGTTGGGCGGAGAACCTCTCACCCGGTACTGAACTCTTTACCCACAGCTGATAATAACACGTTGACCGCCTCGAAGGACCATAACTTTTTGTATTACACAGAGTAAACAACATAGAGCTTTTCTGATGTTGGCATTTTCATGTAAGTCCTTTCATGGTTGTCTTGTTTACAGCCAGAGTTTACTTGTATAATGTATCTCTACAATGAAGGACTTGCTTTTGGTTTTGATTTCACTCGTAAAATTAGCTCCTCTCTAGTCTTCGAAAAAATATCCTTAAATAAAAATAAAATATCTCACAGAGGAGTGTTGTTCATCATTTTCTATAGCTTATGTCATCCTTATGCAATGCATGAGTATGGATATTCTGTACATTTTGATTGGAGGACAACATAATAATGCAGTTTAGTGGCCTGTTTTAAGCTCGTCGACATCTGTTGAAAGCAGGTGTTAGCGATGTGAAATGAGGCGTACACTGCCACTCTGAACCTTTTTTTTTATGTTTTTTTTTTTTTTTACTCCAATCCCCACACTGGTTCTGGGCAGTAAGAGGGATTTTTTTGTAACATTTCCACAACTGCCAAAATATTTTCAGTTTAAAAAAAAAAAAAAAAAAAAAAAAGCAAAAAACTAATCTCATTCCAGTGAGATTGTATGTTATTTTTTGTCTTTTTTTCAGGAGTGGGAAGGGTTTATGCCGTGTGTAAAGAAGCCCTGGACAAAATATTTCAAGGTTTCTGTATCGCTCGACAGTACAACGGGCAGTAACAAAGAGACTGCAGTTGGACAAAAAAATACACAATAGCCGCAATGATTGTGTTCTGACAACTCTTGTGGCAGCACCCTTTCACTTTCTCATCCCATCAATTTATGTAGCCTTCCTTTCAAGGTCCAGTCTTTTTGTCATTGTATACAGCACAGATGTGTAAAATGTTTCTTCCCACAGACTTTGCTGATGCTCTCACTGGGCTTAAAGAACAAACTGGAGGAATGGATGCTACAACTCACACTGACTCAAGCCAATACCTACAGTACGTACGTGCGTGACAAACACTAATCAAAATAAAACATTTCGCAGCAGACATATCGCAAACAATAAAGAGTGTAAGAAATCAATCACTGATATGACTGCAACAGAAAACACAGCGAGCGGGGTCGGTGTCTGTCATTTTTGCATTCCAGCACTCTGTGGCTTTGTATGGAAATGTATTTTATTTATTTTGCTAATATTTAAATATTTGTACTTTTTCTTACAGTCAATCCTGCTCAGGAGGCACAGAAAGCAGGCTTAAAGTGACAGCTGACTGATGGGTGAGTGCATGTCGTTTACCGTGACAGCAGCAGTGATGATGTCGTCAGTACATTGAAGTTAAGCAAGAAATCAACTTAAAGGTGCAGTGTGTAATATGAGATCATCAAGAAAGTTCTACAAAGTTCTAGAATGCAACACTCCCTGGGTAACCCCAACCCTTTCGAATAATAACAGAAGCTACAGTGGCCTTCAAGGACAAGAACAATTCTACATTTTAAACAATGCACCTGATGACATTCCAACTATGACACTTTCAAGATGGCGGCACTAGGCCTTGGTCCAAAATATGCAGAAATATGGACATATATGAGACCCTTTTCTAAGAAAAAAAATAATTCAAAACATTTTTTTCAGCTATTATGCACTAAATTAAATGTACTTATGGATATTATAATTACTTTCTACAAAATCTGCTAGGAAATAAAACCAAAAATTCTACACAAAAAAAATTCAGGGTCATCGGCACACATACTAACCCTGTGTTCCAAATCACATACTTTTTATTTTTTCTGTTCTACATGCAACAGCTGACCATACAAATAGTCTTGTCAGGATGCAGTAGGCACACAATTGGGACATACTTTTACTTATTCATTTCATCATAACATTGCGCCTTGATCTTGCCTCAAGCTTTTATCCGTTGCATCCCCGATTGTTTTCATACAGAGGCTCAGTCGGTGTGGTGTCACTTCGGGTGAGCACTGGATTGTGGGTCAGAATCACCCAAATACAGTAGCATGCTGATTTCAACTCTAGAAACCTCAATTGGACATAGTAGGCATCTGGGTATTTTTGAGCATGCTAAATCTGACAACAAGAATTGGGACTTCCTAAATCTTTTTCTACCATACTAAATAGCAGAAAGTATGGGTATTGGAACGCAGGTTATATCTCACTTCAAACTCATGAGCATGCATGCTGTTTGCTAGTACACAATTAAAACCCCTATCTGTTACCAGAAACAATACTGAACAAGTTAGTAGACAGTGCAGCAAACTGCCCTTCAAATACCTAGTTGTTGTTTTTTTATCCACACAATGAGGGGCTGCAAATTCCCCTGACACATGAAAGTAAAGCTATGTTTCCTTCTGTATAAACAACTGAAACTAATTACAAGAGCCTTCCCATTCCAATTAAATAGTTGTTTGCGCATTATGCCCATTGGGTGAACCTGTCTATTTGAATAATTCTGAGGTTTGGATCACGTTTTTTTTTTTTTTTTTTTTTTAAAAGCCTCTACTGTATGACAGTCCTCATTAGTGACCATATGAACTTACATTAACAACATGTCGGAAGCAATTTGGGCCTTGTCATAAGACAACACGCCCGAGGACCAGCTGGTTGCATTGATAAGCAGGAAATCAGGTAAGAATTTCCAATTAGAAATACATAATGCAGCAATATGTGTTAGCAGACTAATAATTATCCTCATATTGTTTGTACAAAGATAGCATTTAATGTGAAAAACTGACTGTTTAAAGATACAATATGTTGGACTGTGTATTGTTTTGGGCGGTTTTCAAAGAAGCATATACAGATAGTACATAATTGGCAGGGTTATCTCGGAGTTTTATCTCAACGTCGTCTTGGAAATAAATAAATAAATGAATAAAAAATTGTCTGAAATGCCCGGAGAAGGAAAAATGGTCTTGGCACTTCGCTATGTGATGCACTGAAGCATGTCTTGGCAGATATATTAGTTGCACCTTTGCCTAATTTATTGTTTGTTTGCCTCACTTTTGGTCCGCCGAGGCTAGCGCCTAATTGGAAATAGAAACCTAATGAAAAACTGATGAGAGAAAAAGGCTTGGGCGCAAAGGCATGACAAAAAACACTGCAGAAACGCCGAGCTGTTCCTAATGCGGCCTCATGCAAACTGGCCACTTGAATGGAAAAAAAGACAACAGCTAGAAACATATTATGATTTAATTGGCCATATCTCTTGGCGTAATTATCACATTAGCAGCAAAAAAGCCCATTTGTTAGAAATGCTGTTTTAATTTGTTAATTATCAACCCAAATTAATTACATTTAAAGCAATAGTTTGGCATTTTTGGAAAGATATACAAAGTCTCTTGCCCAGAGTTAGATGAGATCATTTATAAGACAAAGTGAAACAGCTATTAGTCCAGCTCTCATCAAATGTAACATAAAAACACATAAGCTCAACTGTAGAAAGGCTAAAGAGTGAAATTACATATTGTGGTTACACGTGCAACCTAGACTATTTGGACAATCTTCCCAATTGAGTCTCGTCATCCATGTGAGATTTCAAACTCTAAACAAAAATAGTTTTTTCTCTGGATTAAACAAGATATAACATGGCAGACCCCCCCCCCCCCCCCCCCCACCCCCCAATGGAGTAGGACTATAGCAATATCAAAATCATCTGACAAGACACAAATAACAATCATATTTCCAAAGTGTGTGTTCAAAATGTTCAAACCACCCAAAACCAAATAGCAAACAGCCAGCTTTGAAGATGTAATGACCACCAGAGGTCCACAAAAAATTCACATTGCTCCGCCGCTAAAATGCATGTAAAAGAGCCCGCGCACACATAGGCTATATCCTCACTGACAACAAAAACAACCCAATCCGACACCCCCTCCCCCCCCCCCCCCCCTCCAGCCTCCTAGAAAAAAGGCTAGAAAATGAAGAGGGCAGAATGTATAACATGAGTTGACAAGCCATTCGCTCCCAGCCACTTTTGGGTAAGGGGTTTTTCTTCTTTTTCACCAGAGCCTCACTAATGAGTAGAAAACAAGCATTTGTTTGTTGACGTGCAACTGCTCTGTGGCTGTCTTGAAGAATGTTGACCGGGGTGTTGTGATGGAAGAAAACCAGTGACTGCAGGCAGGGCCCCTTCTTCTCATCTTGCCAGTGAGGCCCGGGGATCTTGACACCTCCCTGCCCCCCCCCCCTCCCACAGAAACACTATTCCTCCACACTGCACTGAGTAGATACACTATGACACACACTCTTGACCCAATTTCAAGTTCTAATTCTGTGATGGGGTTTTTTTTTTTTTTTTTAGCCTAATTGTAAGCAAGCCTGTACATATAATTACAAGGAAACAGATTGTTACTTAATTGGAGTTCTTTCTTGAGGCACATAGAGGCACAGGCAATGTTTTCTACATAATGGTGTGGTTGGGGGATGATGAGTGGTACAACACTTGTAGAACTCACTTTCCCCAGTATGAACGTATACTTGATTCGATAGGGAGGCCTGTATTGGAGTGGTGTATAATGTGAGGTGTCACAATGTACACTAAGTACTGAAAAAAGATAGAAAGCGTTGTGGAAGTGGTGGAAGTCTCTTAGTCATTGATGTGACATTTGTCTAACTATTGTGATTCATCATCAGAAAACGTTTTGTATGCTGTCTGCCTACTGCACAGCACTGTTTGGCAGAAAAGTGTTTCAGCGCCTACTCAATAATTGGGACAATACAATGGACATAATGGAAATGCATTGTCAATTGAGGTACGTGGCCGTGCCCCAATCATATCTATATGTAACCTTCTTGAACCTTCATTTCAATTATAACCTGACCATAAGCAGTGCAGTTTTTTCTGGTCATTAGCAACTAGTCTAAAAATCTAAATTGTCTAACATGTATTGAACAATACAAAATGTGATTTTTAAATAATTGTGACCAAGATATGTACTAATTGGGACAAACAAAACAATATGACTGTTGTTTAAAGAAAATTATCTTAGTAGAACAAACTATGTGATAGTCACCCTATTTTCTAAGTTACTATAAATATATTTGTTGGCACGTCTGTCCTGCAGTGTCAGCAATTCAAACACACACAGCAATTCAAACACACACACACACACACACACTCTCACACACACACACACACACACACACACACACACACACATATATATACATTCCCCTATTCTGCTGTGATTAACAGCATTTGGACTGACCATTTATTAATTAGCCTCCTGCTGCATGCAGGATATAGTGTGCACATGCTGGGTTGGTAAAAAAGCCTAATAAATACTGTAGATGGTAATACAAAGATTAGAAAAAGTATAAGAAATTAATGCATGGTAAAACTTTACAATAAGGGTACTTAACCGTTAATTAAATAATAGTGAATGGGATCTACGGTTACTGTTAATGCTTCGTTAGTAAAGGTTAGTTTATGCTTTGTTAGGTTTAACTATGCTTAGTTTACTTTGTCCATGCTTATTAAGCATTACTTATGCATGTACTTAACAGCTAGTCAATGATGAGTTAATGTTTAGAAGGGGTGACCCCGGATATTTGACTATTCAATGGGAGGAGCCTGATTCGACTGCCAATCTCACAGTCGAATATTCGCATCATTCTATTCCAGCTGTATGGGGATGCTGAATGTCTGACTGTACATGGAATTGCTACCCTTGATGTGCCACACCAAATATGTTGCACACCGCATATGTATCAATGACCACGAGAAAAAAAAACATATCGACCGTCAGTCGACTATAGGATATAATTGACAAATCAGATTCGACTAGGTAAATTCCTACATACAGCCCTAATGTTTAGTATGCATTTACTAAGCATTTACTAACAATTAATGAATGCACCCTTATTGTTAAGTGTTACCTAAATGTATTATAAGGACATAGGCTGAATTGTATGTATGTTGTGAATGTATCTAAATAGTAATACAGCATGCTGTTGAAAAGTACACCAAAAAGTAAAAACTTCGACTAACTTTTACTGTACACACTGTATAAATAAGCGTACCCCCACATCCTCATTACTTGAACCATACAGTATATAGGCTATGGTCCCCTATTTAATGGCGGCTTGTATAGGCTACGGTTCAGAGGCTTCCCGGGGGGGCTGACGTTGTCACAAAGTAGACGTCTGCCGTTTGACCCCGAGATTCTCGCCCGACAGTCACACTGTAATGCACCAATCTGTCAAAACACTGTCCTCTTCGCCCCCGTCACACACACACACACACACACACACACACACACACACACACACACACACACACACACACACACACACACACACACACACACACACACACACACACACACACACACACATCACTCCACACGCAGCCATGTCAGCACGGAACACACTTTCTTTTTTTTACCCTGGAGAAGGAGCTGAAAATAAGACTCACTTGAGTTGAGAGCAGCATGAGATAGGGGAAAGGGAATGGGCAGGAAAAATTGGTTATATGCTACAAAAAAAAAGAGCTATATTTATTTATTATTAAGAGAGCTACATTTGGGTGTATCTGTGAGGGGTTAAAACAGGGTCGTACTGTTAAAAAGCCAAGTGGCTGTTGTCTGGAGTGTATTTTAGACTAAAGTGCTTGCCAAAAGCCTTGTGTATGTTTTGCATCAATAACAGAAATACAAAAAAACATGAAACGTACGTGGTTGTAAACAATCACTGTTTTTATTCTTATCTGCACATCCACTGAGAGACAAATATGATTGAGAACAAAAGTATGAATACCAAACATTATGTGTAAATTATTCAGGGACATAGACGTACAAATACCCTCCTTTCTCTTGTTTATGATAGACCATTCTAACGTGGGCCTATATCAGTACATAAGGAAGGTAACCCAATGGAGTAAACACGCATTTATTGCCACTGCAGGCGCCCCGATATACTGGATGATAAGTCTTTAACATGGAAAACCAAACTGCTCTCACTATTAAGAGGAATGCACAGGAGCTCAATATGGCAATACAAGACACAATCTCTCTGCACATCTATTTCCCATGTGTGAGCGCTTTTTCCAGCGGCTATATCAACCCCCCCTCCCCTCCCCCTCCACACAATCGCAAACCAAGTTTTTTTGCAAACCATCACATTCTCCTGGCTTTGTATCGCCTCATAATCGTCGAGATGGAACATAACAGAAAGCAACCAACGGCTTGAGGGCATTTTCACTTCCGTACGAAATAATTGAAAAACAGTGTGGCACATTTGTCTGCGCCCGTACGCCACTGCAGCCGGGGCCATAACACAGCAGTTTTTTTTTTTTTCTTCCTTTTGTTACATCATTAATGACATGTTTTCTGAGTCGGTTTCTGGCTTAATTTGAATAACAAGGTGCCTTGGTTAATCTTTCCCTGTTTTTCACGGGGAAAGTAGAAGCGTCTGAACTTTTGTTTGAATGTTTCATGCAGCCAATTAGCGGTGGCGGTAGTAGCAGTGTCTGTAATTTATTTTGCCCTTTTTCCCTCCGGGGGGGGACATTAAACACAGGCAAATGCTGTGTAAAACAACTGGCCAAAGTGGAGTGAAGATACAGCAGGACAAGTGAATGTGTTGCCTTATTAGGAAGCCAAGGCCACGTCTTTTCTCTTGCTCCCCATTCATCTCACCTATAGCAGGCAAAGGCAACTATGCACATGACCAAGTCTCTCTACGTGCATAAGTAAATTAAACACTTAAAGCTGTATATATCTTTTTTTGGTGATCTTTATCAAATTAGCTTGAACATTAATGATGCCACTCTCCCCTTTTTTTCGATTAATTTCAAAATGTCTCATATCCAATTTAATAGAAACGGTACACATAACAATAGTTGCATCCCCCTTTGGCCCAATCCCAAATATGATTGCAATACATCTAAAGTAGAGGCTACCTGAAGAGAAAAGTAAGAAAATGCTATTGACGTATTAAAAAACAACAACAAAACAACAGTTTAGCTAGCTAGGTAGCACCGTTTCATCAACTTCCAAGCATTTTCCTTACCATCCCTGCCCGTCACCTCTCACCTCTAGAGGTATTTCAATGATCTGATGATATGACTGATCCGGAATCAGATAATCAAGTCAACAACAGCTCAATAAATTTGACTGTAAGGCAGTTAAGGTTGACACAATTCAAGCTGCTATCTTCCAGTTACTATGTCTGCAATCCTTTATATTTTACATTTATATTTATTTTTCTTGAATGCATGTTAGGTGAGGGTGAGGGAGTGGTTGGGTGTAAATTTAGAAAAACTGAACATTAGCCTTTGAATGATGTCCGTCTGCAATGATGTGTGAATCACGTCATATCTACTCCAAGTACCTCTATGCTGGTTTAAAGCTGGGGTATGTGATTTCTGATTGGTCAAAATGATCATGAGCGGTACACTTTGACCAATCAGAGCGAGGCTCTGATTCTAAAAAAAAAAAAAAATTATCTTATTGGCTGTTGGGACTGTCCATTCACTTTGGCACCGACATTGTTGTTGTTGAGTGTGTCAGGGAGGGACCAAAGAGAACAAGTGGAGCGGTTGAGGTATTTGGATTCAAATCTCTATCCCAACTGCTATTTTCTCCTCAAATTCTCCACCCCAGCTTTAAGATGTGTATGTGCAGATTAAGAAAAAAAATATATTTCTGACCCCAAAAATTCCCTAGAATTCTCCTACGAGACAGCAGTGCAATCGCTCTATAAAGTTGCATTACGTCTGTCAGAAAAGAATAGTAAACTTGATCAAGAAACTTTGCCATGGAACGAGGCACACACTGTCAGTAAAACAAAGTGCATCATTTGGTATGAGTCTGGATGAGCCCCTTTTTACCGGATGGAGCAATCAATTGTAAAAGTGTCGCCCTTCACTGGCATTGTGTGTTGTGGATCAATAGCTATCCCATCATCAAACTGCACGATTGGGGATTTTTAACTCTGGACCTCATGCAACCAATCATAGCCACTTTTATTAGCTTGATCTAAAAGCACATTGTGCATCACGATCAGTCTATTTGGGGACTCGGGGACACAAACAACAAGCCCCTGAAGAACATATTATGCAGACAAGGCAGAGCAAAACATCAATGTCAATCAGGGGTTGAGAGAGGGACACACTTTTGCTAAAATCAGATTTTTCTTCTTTTTCCGGGGCTTTGTAAATCACAGCTAATGATCAAAAGGTGGAATAATTGGAAGATTGTGGCATTGAAGGAAAAATAAATTACTCTGTAAATTGTGTTTTCTTGACCCCCCCCCCCTCTCCTCCACTCCCACTTTTTCTAATTTGAATATCTTTCTTCGCCATCAAGATTACTTCTTTTTTTCTTCCACCTCTCTTCAGAGGATTGGGAACTTTGCCGGGAAAAGCTGCCAACTCCCTGGAACTGATCATTCAATCTCCCCTTACAACTCTTCTGCATCTCGTCACACACACACACACACACACACGCACACACACACACACACATGGACAGAAGGCTACGGACCCTTCTCTATTATTTTCTCATCTGATTTCCCCCACGATGAAGCTCCCCCTCATCGCTACTCAACCCCTCTTCTGTTAATCCTGCCGTTCATCTGACGCTTGGGGACCTTTCAGCCTATGGTTCACTTATGATATAAATCAGTTGCACAGCTATACCAACATAGCCCTACACACAGACACACACACAGACACAGACACACACACACACACACACAGACACACACACACACACACACACACAGGTGATCCCGTGAGCTTCCTGCTGTTCCCCAATCATCACAAAGGCCAGCAATAGCTTGAGAGCAGAACACTCTTAGCCTGGACTGTTAAATGAATGAGGATCTGGATGTACTGCAGTACACCGTGACATTACCAGAGGTCATTCTGCTTTGTATCTGTTGGTTCACAGTGTGAACAAACGGAAAAACTCATTGGACTTCCATTCTGAACGGCTCACTCTATTTCTTCCACAAGTAGAACAGCTGCAGTTTGTGTTTCTTGGAGGCATCGCAGACTTTTTTCGAGGCCTGCCGGGATTGTTTATGTTCGCAAATAATTCAATAATTCACCGTATTGAATATTCCCTGAGATCCCTGGCATAACACGGACTCCAATTTTCGGGTGGATTTCTGACTTCAAATAAAGCATTTGTCATTTTATTTTTTGCAAGTTTACCCACTCTTGGGCTCGCAGTGTGTGTCTCTCGTTGGTACTTTTCGGAATTATTGTTATTCCTACAGTACGACTGGGGGAAAAAAAACAAAGCTTGAGTGCGTTGGCCATTTAAAATTCTCTTTCCCTGAAAAGAGCTACAAAACAGTGCAGTTTGTAAGCGTTCTAAACCGTTAGGCCTGACATGGCTATGAAAGCTTGTCCTGTCATGTTTCATCAGGGCATTGTCTAACTGGTAAAGGCTAACAAGGGTGAATGCTTGGAGCGTACAGAGCCATAAGCCAACCCCCTCAGTGTGCTTCTCCACCACAGCCTTCACATGGCATGAATCTCATGCAAATAGTGGCGTGAATGAACCAATGGTATATCCCGTAGACGGGCAGTATAAAATATGAGTCAAGAGTGAGTGGTTTAGAGGATAAAAATCAGTTCGGAGGGGAAGCCCTAGCACACATAATGTCACAGAGAGGTTATCTTACAATTCAGTGACATAATAGCAGGTAATATTCCCTTGCTTTTTAATATTGTGAGCTGTTCTAGAGTCTTTTGTTAAGCATTGTTCACATTTGTACCTACTGCCTAAGACAGATAGAAGCTAATGGGGATGATAAACTAAACTTAACCCACATTACAAATTTAAACCTGAGAATGAGCATACCATGTTAGCACCGGTTAGCAACTAGCTTAAGAACATTGTGTAGTTGAAGGTGACTCAGAGACGGCGCTTAATGGAGAGTCATTATTGAGCCAACATTGGTCAGGTTCACAGAAACACAAACTTCTGAATGCATGCTAATGTTGCGCGACATGTCTGTTGGATGATAAAAAAAAGGCAATTGGCTAACACATTTGCAAATAAAGTGATATGCTAGTGTTGTTTTTCAAGCTTGTTGCACTGCCCCTGCCCCCCCCCCCCCCCCCAAGTTTCTGACAAAAAATCCATTGATGCAGGTTTCAAGGTAACAGAAGGTTGTGTCTTTGATAAACAGAACTTCATCCACTGCTACACTCGCACACAGGACCAGACCTGTAATCATCAAGCAGTACAATTATATA
Source organism: Ammodytes marinus (assembly GCF_949987685.1). Lineage (NCBI taxonomy): Eukaryota > Metazoa > Chordata > Actinopteri > Uranoscopiformes > Ammodytidae > Ammodytes > Ammodytes marinus. The sequence continues at coordinate 7,798,377 of NC_137227.1, forward strand.
CAAGATGACGCCAATTCCTCTTGACTACACACACATACACCATACGTCTGGGCACTGCCAAATAGCAACCCTGGCTCCAGACATCCATTTGCTGCACGGCTTTGAATTTATAAAAAGGGAGGACCTAAACAAGTCCACTTTTGGCCCGGGATTGAAAACACAGCCACGAGCTTGTGATAAAAGATTAATTGAAAATAACTGTTTTTTTTTTGTCAGTCAATGGGAGAGAGCACACAGCAGCTTGAAGGGGGATTATAAGGTGACAGAAGGTTACTGAACAAGGCCCATGCACATTGCTCAGCCTCCCTATAGTTATCTCTTGGCTTGGCCTGGCCTTCAAAGAGTTGGCTTCCCTCCTAACAACAACACTAAGCTGCTCAGTGGTGGCGTGGTTGTTAGCTGTCTTCTCTTCATTGGTTATTTATTTTGCCCCCATTAGATCATAAGAGAATCACCTTCTCCGTACGCTGTGAAGTCAAATGAACAAGCACATTCACAAAGGATCTCTATCACGAACAATAACCAAATAGAATTGACTCATTTTTGGAATGCAATAGTAGTATATTAAGGACAAACATTATTTTCCTCGAAAGAAATGACACAAAGATGGTTCCTCCATGTTGACTGCCAAGGACAATTAGTCAGTTTTGTAAATGACATGTTAAGGTTATTGCAAATTTGCTACAAAGACTGCAGGTTGATGTATGTAGCGATATAAAGTAACTCATATCAGCAATAAATTATTACAGTCTCCTCCATTGATTCAACAAACGTTCCACAATTTAATCCGCAAGTGTACAGTAACCATATATGTTTTTAATTTTTCTGCTGGAGGGATTATTATGTGCTGTTCACCTTTTTTGTAACATGTTTTCTCTCATGTTCTGTATCAATCCGTCCTAACTTCTCCTAACACAACAAGCTGCACAAGGTTACCTAGGAAGCTGGGCTGAATTTAGAGAGACAAAGTGTGGAAGGAAATAAAGAAAGGTCAGCCATTTTATTTTTTGGTCAGTGGGTCCTATAATGAAGACAGTCCCCCGCTGATGGTGCAGAAGGGAGTTAGGAATAGTGAGGGCTGTAATTATCTAGCTAGTACCCTCTCGGGTAAGACGCATGAGTTCATTATATCCAAATATCAAGTATGTAATAGCTGGATTTTAAGGGGGAAGATCCTTTTAGTTTAACTCAATGACATCTACTTTTTGGATTCAGATGATTTAGCCGTACTAAGTAACACATGGCTGGTTTTGCAGGGTTACGGGATACTTGCTCTGTTAACACGATGTAATTCATTTATCCTTAGCTCTCAGTGAAATGGGGAACACTGGTTCTCTGCATCAGTTCTCAAAGCTTTTAACTGTTAACTCCTATATCTTAAACCTGGTCCTTGACACTCCAATAGTCCCCCTCTAGCCTTGTGCTTAGCCTTTCTGGCATCTTCCCTTCCTAGTATACTATCCCCTAGTAACTGTATCAATGTAATTCCACAGCTAGAAACATGTCTCTTTCAGACAATCACACATGCACACTATATACTGTATCTTATGAACTGACAGCCAAGATAATGTAACTGCAGTTTTATTCCCCCCCCCTTCCATTGTGTTTTTCTTGCGTCGACTCAAATCTGTGGCATCCCGGGGAGGCGTCACTTTCTAAATGAGCTGCTCCGAAGACAAAAAAGTGAGAAAGTGTCAGCAGCAAATTGACACGATACAGTGAAACATCTTTTCCATGGCCTAAGCACTCCTCTGTCAGATGAGAATGTGACGCCCTTAAAGCTCCCATATTATACACTTTTCGGTTCTATTATACACCATATTATATGGTCTTAGTGGTCCCTAATACGTTTTTCTTTAATTGTTTGCTGAAAAAAACTTTCAGATAATTTATTGTACTATGCTGATATTCAGCTAATCTCACAATGGGGTTTCAGAAAGGGGGAGAGTGAGAAAAGGAGAGATTGTTATTTCTTTTATATTTTGGCAGTCTCTAGGCACACCGTGGACCCATGGATATGTTAGAACACGTTTAAAAAGTGCATTTAGCATAATATGTGACCTTTAAAAGGTTACTAATTCAGGCACATTTGCTCTCAACAGTAACAGCTGCTGTGAACACATTTTGAGTGATGTGCAGCGCCCTAGACAAAGTCAACTTTATATTTATGGGTTTTTTTCATGTGAGAGCAATTCAGGGTGAGGTGGGATTTATAGGCTGTGTTCGAAAATGTCCTCCCTCCTATACATACTCAACATGTACAGTATATACTACATACTGTCTACGTAATGATCGATTGTGTATGTGAGGTTCGTCTGACTGTTAACACTGAAGAATACAGAAGCAATAAAGACTTTTAAAAAAAACGTCTGTGTGGTTTGAAAAAAAAGACGCAATGCATTGTGGGGCAGTTGAGTAGGAAAAGTAACCTATTGATCCATACACAAAATCTTCCCGGAAGTAAGTTCTCATCCGGGCATTTCTCGCCTTCAAAAACTCGCATACACAACCACAACATACTGAAATTGACATCAAAATGAGTATGAGTAGGACATTAGTAGGGCTTTTCGAACACAGCCCAAGAAACCTGGTAGAATCAGCACCATGGACAGCTCCAGGCTGGATTAAGCAGAGCAGAGTGGGGATCAGCACCATGGAGAGAGGCTGCCTGTGACACACACACACACAGTACTCACAGGGTAAAAAGAGAAATATCTTGGAGTATGCATCCTGTGAACTGTGTGCATTTTTCCTGATAAAACTGCAACGAAGACAAACCCTTACAAATTCTGCCATTTAAAAAGTACCCTCCCCGTCACCATATATAGCTCAGAGCTGGCACACATTTGAGACTTTCCCTGACATACACCCGCCACACTGTACCACGCTGAGCATTCTAATTTGCACACCTCTGCACCTTTTCGCTCGTGGAAAAAACGCACCGCTTCTCATTTCCGCGCTGGTGACACACACACACACACATGCAGACGACACACGAGGCACAATTACACACCCCGACCTTTTGATGTGGTGAAAACCAGGGAGCTGGCAGCTGTTAATTAAAAAATATTTGAAAGGATAACGTCGGTCTGAATGTATGTCTGTTAGACTCACAAAAGGGAAAATCATAAAAAAAAATTAAATGGATCTAGTAGTGCCAATCTTTTCTCGTGGCCTCGTCTTCCTGTAGAGAAATGAAGGAGATTGGGAATTAAGGTTATAACACGAGCGGCACCCGCATTTCAAAGTCAATGAGTTGAAGTGGTGAATGTTTCCCTTCGCCCGCGGTGCAAGAGTTTAGTGTGTGCTGATCAAGGAGGGTGGGTGCTCACAAGGGTCCAACCAGTATGTCTTTGACCAAGTGACTTCCCCATACACTGGCATTATAACAGATCCTGTCACACTCTTTTCGACTCGACAGTTTTCTGTTATGTACCTTCTTGAGAGCCTTTGCTGCATCATTTTGCCAAACAGTTCCAGGGGCCTCAAAGGAGAGCTGCGACACACTCTCTTTCCCAAACAAAGCTTATCCACTTTTAACATTTCCAATTGACTTGCAAGATGTGCTCACTGGGAGTGCAACACCATTTGAGTTGAGGACTTTTGTTTCTCTTTCTGTAACATTGAAATTAAAATCCACCATCGCTTTTTCAAGATGTAAAAAACATTGTATGCATTCACTCTAAATGCCACTTTTAATTGCTTTGGGTGACGTTGAATCACACTTTTTGATTGTGTATACTTCAACTGTATTTTTCTTTCTGTACATACTTTTGTACAGTATATACTGCTATAGGGCTACAATTTCCTCTACACATTTGAAAAATGAAACATTTTGAGAATAAAAATGCATGAGCAAGTAAGCAACGATCAATGTTAAAGTGTGTAAACAACACCTTTTTAGGTATTATTTATGATAACATGATAACGTAACCCCCCCCCCCCCCCCCCCGACATATTATTACAGCTATCTACCCCTATATCAACTCATTAACATCCGCTGTGCTGTCAACTCTGAAACAGAGTCTTAACATGAACCATTACTCGCTGGTATGGATAATGAAACAACATGGGAATTTAGTTGTAAAAATGTAGATGACTGTCAGAAGTTATAGGTAAATGCATTCGGTATCACATCTGGAGCTTGCTGGTTGGAGAATGGGAGAGATAGAGGAACACTTGAGAAGTGTTAGTATTCTCTACTTATGACATCTATTGCAGTATGTCCGTCCTGGGAGAGGGATCCCTTGCTTTGCGGACTCTCCCTGAGATGTCTTCAAATGTTTTAATCCCGGTAAAGGTTTTTTTTACTGGGAGTTTTTTCTCAGCCGAGCTAAGGGTGTAAGGGCAGGATGTCATATTGTATCATATTGTATGGAATGTAAAGCCCACTGAGGCAAATGTCTATTTGTGAATTGGGCTATACAAATAAAACTGATTTGATTTGATTTGATTTGATTTGATTTGATTTGATTTGATTTGATTTGATTTGATTTGAGAAGTGTGTCTCTAACCATTTGAAACCAGCGAGAAGAGAGCACTGATAAAAACAGCACTGGACAGACATTTTTTCGGAAACCATTTCAACATTAAGAAATGAAAATAGTTGTTTTATAGTAGGACCCCATTGCCACACTACTATGAAGCTGCTTGAGTAAAAAAATATATTTCCAAGGCCAACCAATCATTTAGTAGAGTTCTTCTAAGTGTGTGTGGCATTTTGTATTTGAAAGTTTCTAAACCAACGCAGTCAAGAAACTGAAATGAAAACTGATCACTGTATATTTGCCCAAAAAAACCAGCACTCAGCCGTACCATTATTTCTTCCCCTGCAGCCGCTCCTTTGTGTGGAATGAGATGGTTTTCTTTTTGCAGAGTGGGAAAAAAAACTGACACCGTCTCCTCATATTTACAAATCCGATTCATTGAATCAATATTGAACACTGCGGGTGCTTGCTAAGAGCTTCCCCGTTTACCATACACATCTCATTTCCCTTTCCGGATCTGAGAGGGGTTTTGGAATTGAGTGTTTTCGTACGCCTGGGCTCGTCTCTAGCTTTTTGATTTTTTTTTTCTTTTTGCATTTCAAGTCCATTGCCTGGGCTCTGAAAATGGACCATTCAGATGTATTTTATGTCAGGCTCTGGCAGGCTGCAGCTTAGACCATGCAGATATTGTGAGATTACGCTACTACTGGGTTATGTCTATGTAATGGAATGGCATTATGACCTGATGGAAAAAAAAGAATATTTAGAAATAGATTGTTCCTTATAATAGATATTGGGAAATGTGTGTTTATGGTTTATTTAATCCAGCCTCTCAAGTCTGTCGGCTAGAATGTGAAAATGCATCCAAACACAAACGCATACATCGTCGGAACATTCAAGGGGTAATGACAAAAAGTACAAAGGTTTCTGGGTGTGTAACTGATTTCCTTTTAGACATTTTCAACACAGTCGACCTCTCATGAGACAAAGTGATCCCTCAGATACAAGGGTGTCAAAGAAATATGCAGTTAAACTGTCAAAACCACTTTGATCAACTGGCACTCACATTCCCCCGATGCATTTTGTTTTTCTTTTTGTAGAATATCTCCCACGTATCCCCCCGAGTGCACTTCCTAAAAAAATAATTGCAGTTGCTTTATATTGAATATAACCCGTGGTATTATACTGTATGTGTAGGAAAAAATAAAGAGTTTGATAAGTTCAAGTGATGTTATCGGCTGTATATCGCTTGCCATGTCATCTTAACAGGACTTTGAACAGGGAGTAACTTAAGAGAGAAAAACTTTTGGTAGTGACTCTGGCCGGGGGTGTTGTGGGATTAAAGGGTTTAGTTTGCTGCAGCCTATCTTAGGGAAAACAACCCATTCAAAACACTAAAGATCTTTGAGCATCCATTCTGTGTGTAGCCCCCGGTCACACTCCCAGTAATTAATGGGGGGACCAATAACTCAATGTTGCAGCCCACGCCACAGGGGGTATATAGACTTCAGATTACAGAAGCATTGATTTCTTTTGAGGACACAGAGGTCAGCCCACATGCGCAGAGGGGCATTTTGTCTTGTTTTTTTTGTATTACTGCCCAGTGCCGCTTACGAAAGAAAGATGCCTTTAATTGCTTGATGAGTCTTTCAGAAAAGGGCAGTGATACACAGCATGATGAGCCATTATGAACACACGACTGAGCCGCCAAGAAATACCACCAGTGATATTCAAACGTCGGCGCACTAATCTCCGACTTGAGGGGCCCGTTGGCAGGCTACCATTTTACTTGCCATGTATGTTTGTCAGGTTTGTCACTTCATCCGTGTGTGAATGTTCAGTGAACCAATTTCTTCTGCAAGAATGTGGAATTGTGTGTGCGTGCATGTGTGTGTGTGTGTGTGTGTGTGTGTGTGTGTGTGTGTGTGTGTGTGTGTGTGTGTGTGTGTGTGTGTGTGTGTGTGTGTGTGTGTGTGTGTGTGTGTGTGTGTGTGTGTGTGTGTGTGTGTGTGTGTGTGTGTGTGTGTGTGTGTGTGTGTGTGTGTCAGGGAATGGATATTGTCTTGCTCTGCTTACGAATCACTGGCTGGCCTCATTTGCTCTACAGTACTGTTCAATTATGAAACACCAAACATTTAACAAAAGTACCTCACAGTCACACTATTTAAATTTTTTCTAATTATTGTTACTTCCTTAAAATTTCAGTCGGTCTTTGCTAGTCAGTTTTGGTGTTCCCCTGACCTATATTTGATTCACACAATACCTATTCACAAATGAAAGCACTGCTCAAAAGCTCTCTCTCTGAAAATGTTTTAACTTTTTTTTTACTACTGTTGTACCTGGTTCTATCTCAATCGGCAACCTTTGCTGTATATCATTATTACTCCCTTACTCTTCCCATGGTTTCTGTCTGCCCTCTGTTATACAACTACCCGATAAAAGCTGAAAATACCCCTTACAAAAATATATTGAAAAGATAAAATTGTTTTTTTTAAAGGTTACATTTTTGAAGACTTTTTTTTAGACTTTTTCATTTATTAAACCAAGAGCATGAACATTCCCCAGTGCTGAACAGATCTGACCATACCCAATTCAAAACCATATCAAAGTTCAATAAAGGTTCTGCAAATTGTATCGCAAGATATTATATTTGTAAAACCATAAAACCAATGGAATAACTGTTTTCCATCTATTTCACGATGTGTTACCCATTCAATACACAGATAAAAACACGCCAGGCCATTGTAAATAGAGGAGTAACATGTGCCTAGAGTGGATCAAGACAGAGCTATGCTTTGATATGGCAGTTGCTGATGATGCAGGTTCTACGGCATCACAGTAAATATGAAGATCCTTTCTGTAGACGCTTTCAAATGATGACCTTCTGTCGTAGCTCCCAACAGTTGCTGAGAACAATGGCAATGTGTGTGTGTGTGTGTGTGTGTGTGTGTGTGTGTGTGTGTGTGTGTGTGCATGCGCGTGTGTGTGTGTTTGGGGCTGCGCAGACACACAGTGCAACCTGAAGTGGCTCTACTCTAGCCTCTATACTGTAACAACCCTAATGCCTCCCGGTGGTCCCTGCCTCCCTCCATTGTTGTGGGCCCCACACCACTGTCCGCTCTGGTAACCCATGTGTCAGAATGCCTCGCCATCCACCCAGCATGCAACACATCTCTCTCCCCTGGCTGCTGCCTCTTCCACTGAGCCTCACACACACACAGCTGTCTGTTTGGCTTTTTCTAGAACACATCGCATTGCCTCCCCCCCCCCCCCCTACTCCCTCACTTTGTCTCTAACCATCAACCTCTCTCTCTCTCTCTCTCTCTCTCTCTCTCTCTTTGCGCAAGCCTGTATTTGTATTGGATAACTTACTTTACAGACTATATGCACAAATAGCCCTTTTATTATGTGTTAAATATTGTAAAAGAAAAATAAATAAAAAGTGGTTTTGTAAAATAAAAAAACATCCCTCTCTTTCTCCCTCTCCCTCCCTCTATCCCTCTCTCTCCCTATCTCTCTCTATCCTATCCTCCCCTCTCCACCTCCACCTCTGAGTGATTTTCTGCCTGCTGAATATGCAGGGCAGAGTGACTCGCTATTGTTATACTGTCTCATCGCGCTGCATTGTCGGTCCAGACTTAAAATGAGTCAAAAGGTGTGTGTGTGTTGGGGGGGGGTATAAGGAGGATGACATCATGGTTTTAAAGCCCCTGTAAAACCCACATCCCCAAATCCTTCTAACTATGTAACTTGGGGAGTCAGTTGCATGATGAATAGTTAAGGCATATATATCAATCCAAACGAAAGATACTGTCATATAAGTGTGATACACTTTTTTAAGACATTTGGTGTAGATGAGGCGAGGTATGCTCTGGTTCTTATGACACAAAAGGTATTTTATCCATGGTTGATATATTATATGGGTGTTTTATTATTTTAGAACAGGTTTCCAAAGCTTTAAGAGACAAGGACATGTTTATGTTCCTTGTTTGATGGAGATACACTTCATGCTTCTATATTTATATTGACTGTATATACATGTATATATAAATGAAAAGTAATGACATTATCATTGAGCGAACACGGCATATACAGTATGTGTTTCTTTACACTATGATAAACTGAAGCAAGAGGAAGGAGTGCAAGACGAGTCAAGGCACATGACACACAAATAAGATATAGCCTCTATCCACTGCGGCTCTGTTTGCTCTCTTTTATTGCCAAGGACATTGGATTGCCTCTTCTCACACTCCCAAACTTTCTCTCCTCTGCATTCCCTTCTCCCCCCTGTGAATGACAACATGTTCCACACTGTCCTCTTTTGGTGGACTGTGGTACTGCAGGCTGTGAGCACAGGACAGGGCTGTAGACAGGAGGAGAGAGGGACACAGACAGACAGACAGGCAGACGTTTTATTCGCTCTACGTAGATTCCCCGAGACGGCTCGTGTGTACGCGCAGACAAACTGCATTGCCGTGTCAGCATGCTTTATTTGACTTTGACTATCAACATCAAATCAATTTTTCAGAGTGCACTTTCCTCTCTCTCTCTCTCTCTGTGCACACACACACACACATACAAACACACACACACACACACACACACACACACATACACACACACACACTTACACACACGCACAGGATATAAAAAGGCTTGTTTGTGTGCAGTCAGCACTAAACAGATGGGTTTTCGTAGCCTGGATTTCAACACTGTGACTGTCTCTGTTTCTGTAACTATAACAGACTGCTCCGAAATATTGAAGCTCTGAATAAACCCTGCTGTCGTCTTCTCCTCTCTCCCTGCAAGTGTGTGTGTGTGTGTGTGTGTGTGTGTGTGTGTGTGTGTGTGTGTGTGTGTGTGTGTGTGTGTGTGTGTGTGTGTGTGTGTGTGTGTGTGTGTGTGTGTGTGTGTCATAATGTTATGACTCCAGGATTAAGAGAGTCCGGCCCTGGGAGTTTCGCTGTAATCAGTGTCAGTCGTGATCGTAGTAACAGGGACGTTACTTTACATCCAGCTGCAAGCACTGATATGTGAACAATGTAAATATACTGTGTGTGATGCATGATTAAAGGCTCTGCTGGAAAAAATGAATTCATAATCTTAAATTTTGAAAAAAATGTTGCCAGGAAAGGAATACCAATGTTACCTTTTACCATTCACTGCTTGAATATTTCATGCTCTTTGTGCTTGTATTTCTTGATTTTGACTTTTCATTTATTTTCTGCTCTTCGGTTATACTTTGAGAATTCCGATATTTCCAAGAAAACTTCAAGGAGTAGCTATAAAGTTTTTAGCAATTTGACGCATTGTAAAAAAAGAACACCACGGCAGTACATCATATTCAAGGTTGGGCCGCTATCAAAAAAAAAATATGTACTCGCCATCTGTCTTTGTGTCTGATGAATGGTTTGAGTCATTTGTCATGCAAGAGTGTTTGGTTCTTAAATATTGGGATGAGAGGTATAAAAGTACCAAACTTGTGGGTTGGACGAGACATTATTGAAGATCACTGGATTGATCAGGAAAATATAATTGGCAGATTAATCCATTTTAAGAATAACAATAATCGTTCATTGTCAGTCCCAGAAATAATAAAAAAAAAAAGTACAGTAACACTCTGCTCAAACGTTAAGCATGAGAAGCATCACCACACTGAAAAAAAAAATACATCAGAAGTTAATGTCAGGTATGGAAAATGGTACGTACAAGTTTGCCTCTAGGTAAAAGCAATACAAAAGAATGATCAGGAAAATGTACAATATAATACAAGAGAGAAATAGCCCATTTGGTCTGTTGTGCGATTAAATATATCATTAGGTTTGTATTCCCTCCTGCATTAAGTAAAGGGTGTGCATACTTTCCTCCACCACTGGTTAAGGGCATTGTTACATCTTAAACATAATTCATTACATTATAATTGAACCGGGATGACTCTGAAGCATGTAATCGGCATCTAAAAAACATCTGCTGTGGAAGAAGCATTAGCTACAGTAAGAGAGCTAGCCGGTATCAGCCAGAATAAACAAACACTGCCCAGCATGGTCCGTGTCCATGTGCCCCTGGCTGCTAATAACCTTTAGCTAATTACTATTTCTGCTGCATCTTAATATCACTTCACAACGCAACGCAAGAGCTAATTAGGGAAAGAGAGTGTGATGATATCCAATTAGGCGGGCCTGTCTAACGTCTGAAAACAAGCCAGTTCGACCCAATTCCTCCTCACCTTGCATGCCCTACAGCTAACATGGTCGGAGGGGAAGGGAGGGGTGAGTTCCGCTTTGAAATAGGACAGACAGAGACAGTTCCCCCCGATGGTTTTACATTAGTACCCAGTCAAAACATGTCAGCCAAAAAACAAAGTCCTGGTAATGATGAGGGCAAAACCCCATGGGGGGAATCAGAGGGCAACTTTGCAGAGCAGATGTGGGCGTATTAGGTCTGGCTTTTTGAATGCTTGAAATCTGGCAAAAGGCCCATTGTTAAAGGTGCTGTGAGTGAACTTTCTGCCAGTGACTGCAGTTAGCAGTCCCCTCCCTCGTCCCTACGTCACCACATTAATACACTGCGGTCTTCAAGCAGCGAGTCATCAAGCATCATTTCAGATCTGTTAGTGTGATAAAACAAGATAAAAACAATCAAAACAGACATTGGGAAGGATTTTTACCTGCTCCGCCGTTGTAGGCGCATAAACAGTCACCCCTCTGTCGCTCTGCACGTGCACCGGCAGTGAGACGGGTGCCGGTTTGTAGCGTTCTCTCTTCTGATTGGATATCAGTTGTGGGATCCCAGAAAAGTGTATTTGCTGATTGCATGCAGAGTGGGTGACTGAGAGATTGGCTTTATGAAACGTGCACACTACATAAGTGATCACTGTATGTATATAGAGCGATTTAACACTTATATTAACATACATATATCGCTCACTTCACCTTTAAAGAAAGCAGAGGAGGTTTTTTTCCAAAAAGTCTTTATCAAACTCTACCCACTTTAAATTAGCGCACGTACACATTTGACGGATTATTCTTGAAACTGGCCCAGCACACACACACACTGAGTACCTCCACTGGTCTTTCAATTCAAAAAAGCCCCACATCACTGACCTAGAGTTTTCTATGGTCCTTGAGCACCCCTAATTCCAAACTAATTACTAAAAAATAATAAGCGCACTTATTAAAAACCACTGAATCAAGGTAGAGCTATGTTAAGAGAGAGAAGGGAACAAAATAAAATAAAAATGAAAACGCACACAGTTTTTTTTGTCTAGAAGGAGCAGAAAGAGAAATATTCACCAGGGCTCGCTCTGCAATACCTGCACATCATGCAAGAATGCAGCCGGCCCTGCTGGTCTTTTTTCTGTTTTATCCTGCGTTCCAAATCACATACTCTCCTTTTTCTATTCTACATACTACAGCTGACCACAGCAATAATCTAGTTAGCATGCAGTATGCTACAATTGGGACATACTTTTACTTATTTATGTCACCCTTAACAGTGTGCCTTGATCTTGCCTCTTGCTTATATATCCTTCTCATCCTGGTTGATTTCATACAGAGGCTCCATCGATGTGCCTTTTTTTTCTCTACCATACTAAATAGCAGGAAGTATGTGTATTGGAAGGCAGGGGTTAGTTGAGACTGGTGGGCATACAAACCCAAGGCTCATACATGCAGACTTAGAATCAGATTAGTGTCACAGGGGGCCAGCTGCTGTGAATGGGAGTCATGTCGGTGGGTGTGTGAGAGGGGTCTGCCTGTCAGCAACCCCGTGTCATCTCAGTCTGATGGCCCTCATTCTTCTGAAGACATCCGGCAGTCAGCGATGTCATCTGCTCTCATTCAGCTATTATACTGACCCGGAGGTATTGAAAAGCAACGCAGTGTTTGAGAGAGAGAGACACAGAGAGAGACACAGAGAGAGAGAAAGAGAGAGCCATCTGGTCAGCCCATGTCTTTATCTACCTGACTTGCAAGAAGAAAAAAAAACCCACATTCTTCCTGCATTCCAATACCTGTACTTTCTACTATTTAGTATGGTAGAAAAAAGATTTAGGATGTCCCAATGATTGTGGTCAGAATTAGTATGCTTACAAATACCCGGATGCCTACTACATCCGGTGGAGATTTTCTGTGTTGAAAACAGCATACTAATTTAGGCGATTCGGACCTCACAATCCAGTGCGTACCGGAAGTGACGTCACGTGGACTGAGCCTGCGTATGAAAATAACCGGGGATTCGGCGGCATATATAAGAGGCAAGATCAAGGCGCAATGTTACGATGAAATGAATAAGTAAGAGTAAGTCCCAATTGTGTGCCTACTGCATGCTAACTACATTATGTGTACAGTATGATCAGATGTAGTATGTATTTACTAGGCTATATTCAACACACACTCAATCCCAATGCAGGCTGTGTCAACTATACAGATGGGAGATTGAAGAGCACTTGCCTAATTGGCTAAAATGATACATTAAGACTATATACGCTAAATGTAATTGCAGGAAGCGCTCCAGAAGAGTTCTCTTTTAACATCACAGCATAAACACTCTGGTAAATAGTCAAAACTAGGGAGCTCGGTCTGTGCCTGATCAGACTGATAATGAAGTCATTTGAATATATTTCTCTACCCTAGTAATTACAATCTAATCGGAATTGATGGATCATTCGGGCCCAACCTGCATGAAACATTCATTATTACAAGCCCCAACACATGGTCGCTGCATTTCCCACATCAAACACCCGGCGTTTAGAAAAGCGGGAACACACTAATGAGGTGGACACACCATACAAATACATGAAAGCAGTTACTGTATGTGTGTGTGTGTGTGTGTGTGTGTGTGCTATTGAAACGAAGCACCGGCATTAATATATGATCCTATCTTTGCATTTTACATAGCCTGCGGTGCATTATATATAGTCATTGAAACACACACACACACAGTACATGCAATATAGTATATACTGTCTGTGCATCAATACTGCATATATACAGTATATGCATATATATATGTAAACTAAGAACAGGTGGATATAAAACACAAGGAATAGCTTCAAAGCCTGAATCGCCCCCCCCCCCCACCCCTGCTTTCAAATAACATATGGCAGAAGAGCATGTCTTATCCATCATATCATATTAATGTATTCCTCTCCATTTTATTATTAGGGTAAACATTAACATAACTCTCAACTTGGCGGCTGTCCAGCCATCTCCAGTAGGCTCTATCTAAACTGATGGCAGCTTGGCTTGGGTTTTTCTGTAAGTCCCTGCCTTGCATTCTCAATGGCCTCCTAAAAAACACAACACAACACACACACACACACACACACACACAAAGCGCTCGAGGCCTCTTGGCGGCAGAAGGAGATTAGCCATGCAAGCACTTCCTCCATTTTGGAGATTTTGTTATTGAGTTGCACTTTGCCAATGCTAATTGCCTTGTGCCCACGCGGGGTCAAAGAGGGCCACCTCCCCGATGGCTTAGATCTCTCCACTTCAGCTGGACATTATATTACCTCCGGCCAGGATTTGCGTCAGCAGGCCTCAAGTTTAATTTCCCTTAATCACATCCAGGCACCCTGGCAGAATCAATAAAGACACAACAGTCAGGGCCTTCCTTTGTCCAACATTCCATTAAGGAGATAGACCGCTAGCACATATCAGCGCTGGCTAACTGTATTGTTCCACTGCTGCATAAAGGAAAACACATGGTCCCCATTAGCAGATGGAGTCCTCTAGATGCAGTTGTAAAATTAACTTTTGTTTTTCTTAACGTGCCGATAAAAAATGTGTGTTATGTGATTCACAGACACGAGACACTAAATTGAGCTCGCGATACGATTGTTTGATTGAAAAGTTCTGAAAACAATCCACTAGAAATGGCAATCAATGGTAGAAAATAATTACAAGGTATCATAAAGGTTTTCTAACAACCAAGAGAAAAGTTCTATAGGCTAAAGCAACCTGTGTAAAAAAAAGTCCTGGATTCTTTAGTGCTACGTAGCATATCAACACCATGGCTTCATGAACTAGATCAGCCAGCTGGCATTAGCGACATTAGCGAGAAGGTAAACAGCTAACAGAGACATTTACAGGTCAAGTCTTGGCAATGAATGCTTGAGTGGGTGGGTAGTTGTGTACACTGTACATTGAGGGCAAACGACATGTGGACAGGGTTAGAGTGAAGGTGTTGTGTATGTCTACTGTATGTATGTCAAGTGTGTTCTCGGTGTGTCTGATCTGATTTCTTGGAGAGACAATTGATGAGAGCGACAGATAAACAGCAGGACTCGAACCGCACTGTATAAGGGATCTAATCAAAGAACGTGTGTGTGTGTGTGTGTGTGTGTGTGTGTGTGTGTGTGTGTGTGTGTGTGTGTGTGTGTGTGTGTGTGTGTGTGTGTGTGTGTGTGTGTGTGTGTGTGTGTGTGTGTGTGTGTGTGTGTGTGTGTGTGTGTGTGTGTGTGTGTGTGTGTGTGTGTGTGTGTGTGTGTGTGTGTGTGCGTGCGTGCGTGTGTGTTTGTGTGTGCACGCGCGCGCCTGGCTGTGGGAGTAATTTGTCTTTCAGTGTGTCTATATTCAAGAGTAAACGTGGTACATACTATTCAACCTTAAACCTCACATGATTATAGGACACCCATCCCTTCAACCAATACAAAGGTGATCTGTATTTGCCAGCAAAAAGAATAGCCACCCTAAGCAATGAGAGAGAAAAGAGGGTGAGAATGGGTTGGCTAAATTAGCTAATTAGCAGAGAGGTTCCAGTAGAAATGTCTGCCCAGTAGGCCTAAGCAATACATCACCTTGAGAAAAACAACGGAGAACAAGGCATTGTAGCTGTCAACAGCAGATAGGTTTTTTTGGATTGCTGATTTGCTGCTCGCGCGTGGCACTGCCAAATCAGTGAGGCGTTTCAAGACATTTTAAAAATAAGGAAGGAGGAAGGTATTTTTTCGACCGGCCAATTCAATGTTAATGCCCCTTGAGTCTTTTGGTCCTGAAGAAAAACGTTTGCCACTGCCATTTTTTTTTTTTTTACTGTGCAGGTGGCATTAATTGGTTTTAGAATGGTAACGTTCTTATTTTGACTGAAAAAAGCTTCCTTAGGATCCATTGTTGAGCTACAACATGTGATTAGTAGAGCTACAGCTTTAACTCAAATATTAAAGTAATATATTTTGGTTGCGCTCCGGTGGCGTAGTGGATGGAGCGCGTATCATATTGGTTCCGGCCTTCGTTGCAGTGGTCGCGGGTTCGAATCCGACCCGCTGACCTTAACTGCAGGTCATCCCCCCACTCTCTCTGTCTCCCCATTTCAACTCTGTGCTGTCTAGTGGACCTTGAAAATGCCAAAAAAAAATAAAATAAAAAATTAAAAGTAATATATTTTAGTAAATTACTTACTTTATCTGTAAATTTGTACGTGTGTGTGTGTGTGCGTGTGTGTGTGTGTGTGTGTGTGTGTGTGTGTAAGAGTGTGTTCCTCAGTGAGCGTGGGTGGCTGATGTCCGTTCAGGAGACAGGGTCTTCTTGTATTGATTCACACAGCGGTGTGTCCCTGTGGTTCACTCACTAGTGTGGTCCAAATAAAAAACAAGCACTGGAGCACACACTGCATTTTCATCTGTCAAGATGTCTGCTGCTCCAGACCAAAAGAGAGAAAGAGAAAAGGAAGTTTTGATGGGAAGAGAGAGAGATGACTCCCAACTGTCACACACACACACAAACACACCTGCACACAAAAAGCCTGTCAGTCAGTCAGTCAGTCGGTCATTGACTTGAGGGACTTATGCCCTTTGTATCCCTGCAGACATCTCAACACAGCTCACTGAGTTGGTATAATGGTCTGCTGGCTGACGCAATGCTCCACTTCATAACTGACCTTATTGACGGTGACTGGTTGGGGATACAGTACATGTCATTTGATATCATACGTTCAGATGTTAAGTAAAGAGATGCTATTGGTTAGATTAGCAAGCACGGTATCACTGTATATATATTCCAGGTGATACATTGACTCTTTCCCATCTTTATATAATGGTGGTTTGTTTGTGCCGTGTGTATTTTTCTACCATTTCAAAATGAAGCATGCCTGTCTCTATTAGTCGTGTTTATGTAGCCAGATGGGGGGGGGGGGGGGGTGTTGCAACAGCTGATTCCCAGGACTGTTGCAGAATGAACTCCTGAAAACAGCTTTTACAGTCGATCATGGAAAAAGGTATGTTATATTGCAGCATTGAATATAAGGCTAACAATCATATACACACATACAAGATATAAAGTATGTTCGTATGTCTTTAAGCCAATCACATCGCTGACAGAAAGGCATGGAGTGTGCCCAGAGGGGTGGCCCTATAATTTGGTCCATGAACAGGAGAAGTAAGGGGCAGTACTCAATGTTGCATAGAGGAAGTCTTTGCCTAGCCTATTTATAATGCACTTAGGCCTTTTGTGCACCAAGCTCAGTGCACTTACGCCTATTTTAATCCAAACGCAATTGATGGTTTTCACTTTCTACTTTTATGTTTTCAGCCAATCAAAAAGTAATATGTATAGTGACGATATATCAACACCTTTAAAATTATATATAAAAGTAATTATCGCCAAATATGTCACTTATACTTTAAAAATACTTTAGAGTGATTATATATATTGACTGTTTTAATTAACATTCTTGGGTAGAGGGCGGCGATGGAAGTTTCTACTTTGCACCCTCTACTCTACATGCATAGTGTTAATTAGATCACATCCCTTTCACTGAACAACATGCAAAAACATGTGTATCACATCATGACAATGCTGTTCTACTATAGTTCATTATCAGCTTTAGTAATGCTGCTTTGAAACATCCTTACTTTCACATTACATGCTGCCTCATTATGAGCAACACTCTAACATTGTTCGAAAAGCGTTAACTTTATCCTCTGCACTGAAAAAGGAGGAACAACTCTGTCTGTGCCACTAATTAAAAGCCAATCTTCTTTGTCTCTTCAGGTAAAACAGGAGAGAGCCAGAGTAATCTCATTGCCCCTCACGCACAAGCATAAAGTTAGTGCCGTGCCCCGAGTGAGAGAAACACTCCACATCTCCAACACTTGCCCCCATGCAGAGATAAATATATTACCTTTGAAAAGCGGTCAGCTTAATGGCCCGCCAAGACATTTAATATAAAGCAAATATTGACAGTCTGGGAATGTGTGTTCTAAATGTGGTGAGGCGGTGGTTTGGAAAGGAAAGAGGAGGTTTGAGCAATGGACAGGCAGGCAGGCAGACGTGCGTGCGTGTGCGCGTGTGCGTGTGTGTGTGTGTGTGTGTGTGTGTGTGTGTGTGTGTGTGTGTGTCCGTCTACGCTGTTGGAGGCTCATCTATAATGTACAAAGACGATTAAGTTTGAGGCAGCGGCTGGGCCAGATAGACAGTCGGTTGGAGTGGTGGGGTGCAGATAAGAATGAATGCAAATATACAGCAAGAGTGACAGATTAACCTTGGACAAGGTTGAGCATTAATGCTGTGAGCAGGCAGGGAGCACTGTGGTGCCTGCTGAGGTAAAACACACACACGCACGCACACACGCGCGAACATACACACACACATACACACACACACACACGTACAAGACAGCCAGACACACAAAACAAAGACGGTTTTACTCCCACACAGTTTAAAGACAAGGGTGTGGGTACGCATATGGGAAGACTTGTACACACTCACTTATGTCCACACAGCTGTGCATATTAGCTGTGTGCACGATTGATAATGGATTATTCATCAATCACAATGTCCAATGTTTAGGTCATGGACTAGGAGTTGCTGTAATGGACAATTTAAAGCTGCACTAAAGCAAAACTCTCAACATCCACTTTTTTTAAAAATTCAAACTTCCAGAAGTAAGAAACGATAAATTCTTACCAGTACTTTGCTTCCATTTATTTATTTATTTTGTCTCTAGCATTCAGCGGCCATTTAAATACTGTCTGTGCGCCGCCCAGTGCATTGTGGGGTAAAAATATAGTCTTAAAGTCATCATATATTCATAATGAGTCATTCATGTGCAAACAATGCATTCGTGTGATACAGAGCACTTGTATCTCATTCTCATTATTTTATTTTCTATCCCAGCGTGAAGGAGCAGTACTGTTACGTTTTTTAGATAAGGAACTATAGGTCTCAAACCCTCTTAACAAGGTAGCCAACTTCACTGCAACCCCTGGTGTGGTGAAATACTCTGTGCTGCATGAAATCACACCATGACATAATGTTCCAGATTGTGACTGATCAAATAATAATCAAAAGAATAATGTAGAGAAATACATTACAAACATGACATTACAATACAAATCCTTAGTGTGTATACAAGCAGGGCCGACGGACTGGGTAGAAAAGTGATACAGTCGTGGGGGGTCCCAAGGCAGAGGGGGGCTCATAAAATTTTTTTTTTTTTTTTTTTTTTTTCTTTAACAAGCTAAATGTGTGGCCCCGATCTTTGAAGGCCCTGAACAATGCCATTCCAAAAAAAGAAATAATTGACTGGCTCGTGATAGGCCCCTGACCCTTGCAAGGAGATCAGGGGCCTGCGCATGACTAAGCCATGTATGCGGGAGAGTAAGCAGGAGCAAGCCAACATTGAATTGAACTGGTGGCGAAAATAAACGCAGCGATGTTTCTATGGGGATATTTAGCTGTACAGAAATAAGTGCTGGCAAAGCTAGGACAGTTTAAGACTCCACATCACTGTGGCAACACAACCTATCTATCAGCTCAGACAGCGCAAAGAAAAGTCTGATGAATACATGAGAGTGATGGCCCCTGCAAGTTTCAGTAAGTTTAAAGAAGTGCCACACTGTTACTGCCTTTGAAATGCATTTCGACATTTTAAGGGGAAAACACATTGTATTTATTATTTCAACTATTGAGTTATTTGTAGAACAGCATGCTAGTGTAGGCCAACAAGATTGATTTTCTGAATTTTCAATGCTGCTTTATTTTTATGTTTTAAATTGGGAAAGACATGTTCCAAAACAACCTGTATTTAAAAAGAAATCAAGCAAGTAGGCTAATAATAACCATTAATTAATTATAGGCTATCGCATCACAGTAGGCCTATTGTCCACAATAATCACAGCCCCCCATCCATAAAGGAACTTTAAAAAGTTTAATTTGCACTTGATGTGCCTACACAAGTGTATGGTCTATTATTTGTATTTAGTGTGTCTGCATAGTATTGCACAAAAACAGTAGAAGTTTTCTTTAATTGTGTTTTGTACTGTCTGTAAAATTATACTTGCACATAGCAAACAAAATTGCACATCTGTATTCAAATAAACAGTTGTTTATTTCTATAGTGCGCATTGGCATCTTTGAGCAAAATACCCCCAAAATGTTCGCCAAGGCGCCGCGCCTCCTGTGACCCTGCCCAGTGACCACCTTGACTAAGACATATTATGGGGGAAACACCGGTAAAAGTAATGATTTGGTCATTCATCAGATAACATATTGTGGAGTTGTCTGGCTCAGAGAGACATGTGTATTGTAAGACCGCTTTTCAGGGGGCCCATCAGGACTTTTTGTATAGGGGCCCAGAATTTGGTGCTACGCCCCTGTATACAAGTGTACGCCCTCAGCAATTAAAACCCAAATCACAGATGCACAGCCTGGTTAATACACACTAGCAATATGAGCACACTTTGAACATGTGCATACGGACAGACAGATCATGAAAAACAAGGCTGAGGTAAAAATGTACAATAATGATTATCATTTACATACACGTCAGTACGTTGAGAGAAAACACAGTGCTGACCAGAAGAAGCCTTCCACAAGCATAAAGCCTGTCTCTTTCCCAACACTGATTACTTTTCTTGGAGGGTGACAGCAGCGAGCTAGCTAACCCACAGTGTAGATGAATGATAAGGGCTCTCTCTCTCTCTCTCTCTCTCTGTCTCTCTCTGTCTATCTCTCTCTCTCTTGACGTCACATGCAGGGAGACAGTATCTAGGCACAGGTAAAAATAGTTGCTGCAGAGGTATAGAAGACATGAGGCTTGTGATGTGGGGAGCAGATGGAGGGAGGAAGCTGTGAATACCAATAAAGCAGACAGATTTGGACCTGCGGTTGCTCTGACTGTACAGTATTTGTCATGATGTTGCTTCTGTGCTTGTGAGTTCTTCTCCCAGGCCCCCCTCCAGGATATGAAAAAGCAGCAGCGCTATATGTACAAGATGAATATGGAAGTGTCTGCAGGCATCCTTGTTATGTGACTTCATTATACACTGAGGGGGTTGAGAGGGTGTTATTTTTATCATTTGAAGTGGAAACATGTTATGAGTGATCAGGTCAACAACAGCAGGCTATACTGTATGTGGATTATGTTTTTATGTGTCATATACAGTAGCAACATCTTTGATTTAATAATGTGTGTTGTGAGAAATTATATTTAACAAGTAAAAATAGCATGTGGTAGGGCTGGTTCTTTTTTAAAAAAAGCACGCTTACTAGTGATTTAGTGTTTTAATTTGGTTATAAAAATGCGGATTCCACCATTGAGCAACACATAAACACATTGATTAAATAACTAGTAAACTAAGAACAATCCACTTCACTTGGTATTTGTATCAACCAGTATGGCTGTAATTATATTTATTTGCAGATTTTCTATTTCCCAAACTTGTCATTTAGCATCGTCACCAGTTCAAAATATGTATTTGTCAGTACGTTAGTTTCCGACCAATTACTTAGCAAAACTAACAAGACTTCCATCAGTCTCGGCTACACTTTGTGTTTTGTGCTTATTGGTAAATGTTAGCATGCCAACAGGTGAAACTAAGAACATGGTAAACCTTACATCGACATGTTAGCATTAGCATTTAAAGCTCCCATATTATACACTTTTCGGTACTATTATACACCATAGTATATGGTGTATAATAGTTTTTTAATTGTTTGCTGAAAAAAACTTTCAGATAATTTATTGTACTATGCTGATGTTCAGCTAATCTCACAATGGCCTATTTTTTTAAAAGAGCTGCAGCTCCCCTCGTAAATATACAATCTTTGAGCTCCCCCCGCCCCCTGTCCGGAAGCGAAGCCAGATATGCCTCGCCCTCTGTCTGTCAGGGCCGTGGACCAATAAGAAATAGGGTTGTGGGCTGCACAGTGGAAGCTTCTGGCTTTCCAGTTTGTGAGGCCAGAAAAGGGGAAAATTCTGACTGGAGTATATTGGGGGGAGGGGTGGGGGTTTCAGAAAGGGGGAGGGTGAGAACAGGAGAGATTGTTATTTTTTAAAATATTTTGGCAGTCTCTAGGCACACCGTGTACCCATGGATATGTTAGAACACATTTAAAAAGTGCATTTAGCATAATATGTGACCTTTAAGTGAAAAGCCTTACAAGGAACCTTGGCATGGGTGTAGTGAGTCTCGTTTCAATAAGCATTTGAGCTAAGCTAGGAAAAAATGAAAATGTCTGAAAACAAAATGAACAACTGTATACAACATCATAAAAGAAGGAAAAGCAAGTGAATGTTCATGACACCGGACTACCAAGGACATTTCAGGATGCTCAGTAAGAAATGGAAATCACAACAAAGTGTGGCAGCATGACAGAGGAGTATTGGTCCATACTAAGAAGCCCAAGGCAAAACGTTTGCACAATAAACAAACACACACTCACACACACACACACACACACACACACACACACACACACACACAAATATTTTGAATATTATTCCATCAATTATTTATCCAGGCATCCGGACAACGTCACACTATGCTTCCTTAATTGTGAACACTTGAGAAAACTAGCCCAGCGATTCACCATGTCTTTTTATTAGAGTAGGGGAAATCTCAGTTCATGCAGCGGGCCTACAGGAGACCCTTAGAACCAATTACATAACGATTCCCTCTGAACATATTCTCAGATCACTGCAGTTGAAATTCTCCAGGAAAAGACACACACCTAATAGGCAATAATGAAGGAAAACAGAGTCTTCCGCTGGTTCACCGCCCGGCTTAAAGATTTTCCTTAGTGCTGATAAGGTTCTCACTGTACTGTGTGTGAAGGTAATGATGATAAAGAAAAAATAACTAAAATAGCATGGCGGGATACACAATACAGCAGAATAATTTGTATGTACACACACACACACACCAACAACAGAGCCATAAACTGACCATTTACTTCTTCCAGTATGATCTAAGTTCATAAAAAAGGGGGGTTATCACTGGATCAACCTCTCATATCATCAGAATGTCCAATGCACCTTTCACTGTCCATCTCTGTTTTGAAGAGGTGGTTTCTGTGCATTTTCAATCCTTGACCTTTTCCCCCCCCCCACTCCCCGGCCTGTGAACCAAGCCCAGTCTGGGCTCGGCTCAGCTTTAGGCTTTTGGCAAAACGACAAGCACATTTCCCCAGTGTCGTTGCAGTCTCCCCACCTCTATAAATGCTCAGTAAATAAATAAAAATGTTAGGGGCACTGAAGATCACCGTAACAAAGTGCAAAGCAAAAAAAAAAAAAAAACGGTGAGAGGGGATGTGCTCTCAGTGTTTTTAATAAACACAACAGCAGGAGTGCAGAGACAGAGAATAAAAAGCAGATGCCAACGGGGGCGCACACACTAGGCTGGTTGTCACATACAAACAGCGGGGGTAAATAACACACCAGAGAAGCCATGCTATACTTAAACTAAATACTGTTTGCAAGCGCCATTACTAAACTTGACGATGACAAAACAAAAAGCACTTATATGACTGGTATTATCTTTGGATGGAACACGCTTCCAAAAGTCAGTCATCCGAAAGACTGAAGCGCGGCGGCTGTACAGATGTAACTAGCAGTTGTATAACTGGTGGCCAAATTGCCAGGCAGGAAAACAAGAGCGCACACCAAGGGCTGTGTTCGAAACGGCCTACTAACGTCCTCCCTCCCACATACTCAACGTGTATATACTCCACACTGTCTACTTAACGATCGATTGTGTATGCGAGGTTCGTCGGACCGTTTGCACTGAAGTATACAGAAGCAATAAAGAATTAAAAAAAAAAAATGTGTGTCGTTTGAAAAGACGCAATGCAATGTTGGGGCGGTTGATTAGGAGTAGTAACCTATCGATCCATACACAAAATCTTCCCGGAAGTAAGTACTCATCCTGGCATTTCTCGCCTACAAAAACTTGCATACACAACCACAACATACTCAGATTGACGTCAAAATGAGTATGAATAGGACATTAGTAGGGCTTTTCCAACACAGCCCAAGAAACCTGGTAGAATCAGCACCATGGACAGCTCCAGGCTGGATTAAGCAGAGCAGAGTGGGGATCAGCACCATGGACAGAGGCTGCCTGTGACACACACACAGTACTCACAGTGTGCACGCATTGGGGGCTTTTTAGAGTTTATTCTTTACTTTTGCAGTCTACAGAAATAGACTCGGGCCATTGAGTGTCCATTGAGTGACTTCTCTGAAGCGTGCAATCACATCAATAAATGATGAAAACTGCAGTGTCCAAGGTCAAAAACAAACTTTTAAGCTGAGTCAAGTCCTTAAAAGGGTACTGCCCCCATTGTCAACATGAGGCTAATGAAGTTGGGTGTTAAAAGGGTTGTTTAAAGTCTAATGTCGCTCTGGAGAGACCTCCCTAAATTATGTTGACATCATATGAGTCACCTCAACTAAGACTTGGACCTTACAAAGGTTCAAACAGAAAGTTAATGAAGTTGGGTGTTAAAAGAGTTGTATAATGTCTTCTGTCACTCTTTAGACTTCCCTCAATGATGATTACATTAACAGGGTCAGCTCGACTAAGGCTGGGAATATACACATGTTTGAACAGAAAACAGCCCTTTACAAGCTGGAGGTGTAGGGTTTGATAGGAGTTTGAAAATGGATGAGGGAGGCAAGAAGATATTCTAATGCAATGCAGTGTAAGTTAACGTTGCATTATGGGAAATGTAGGATCTGGCTTTTTTTTTTTTTTTGGAAGTTGACCAACACTAGAGACTAAAAGTTACGATGAGCAACGGATGGATCTTCAATTTTGACTGAGCAACTCCTGAACAGAAACTCATTGGACCTCGAGGAAAAATCGTTTTTTTGTCATGTGTATATACAGTAGCCTTATTACAATTATTCCTCCTACAAAGTATTTTTTTTTAAAGACAAAACAGTGTCCAGCTTTTACTTTTTGTTTTTTTTTAGATTTCAGAAGAGCGTATCAATTGGTCTTGCTTCTGAAAGACATGGACTTTATGAACAACAGGTCTTTACTTTTTAATCAACTTCTCGATAAAAATCTGTTTGTTTAACATTTAACCTGCGAAACAACACCGCCGAGCACATAGAACCACTGGTATGAAGCAGTCCAGACCATTTAATGAGGGAAAGAAGATTGCAGCATTTCCAGGTTATTTTTTGTTTTGGATTTTAATCATTTGTTAAAAGGTCTTTGGCACACCCCCAAAAGTAGCTGTATCCGTGGCTTCTGCTAAAAGGTAAGGGAAGGTTGACCGTCTTCATGAGACTAATGATTCCAATCACTGCACAGTAACTTGGCTCAACTTTTCGTGTGAGAGCAAGAAAACAACTTACTGGGTCTTAGGTTTGACAATTTTTTTTATAGGAACACATTTTCATTACCTGGACTTTTTTGACTTGGAGTAGGCTAATTAGTTTATTCCAGAGTGGATTTTTATCTTATTTTTCATAATAATCACAGGATACATCAGCACTTATCAGGTATACTCAACGTGTATGTGTGAGTGAGTGAGCGAGTGGGTGAGTGAGTGTGTAGGTTAAGGCAAACTGTGTAGGTGTGTATAATTATATGACTCAGAGATACTGGCGCAGACAATGTTATTGCGCTCTGCCAATGCTCCCGTTCCCACCCCTCCCCCCCCCCTCTCGGCTGCTGCTCTAGCGTACAGAGAAAGAAGAGAGAGGGAAAAGGTTAGACCAGCAAAACGGGTTGGGTATTGAAATTCAAGACCACTTCACCTAGCTCCAGGAGTGGCTGTCTGAAGATTAATGAGCTATTTGGGGGAGAGTTCAGCTATTTCACATGCACAGGGGTCCACATTAGTCATATAATTAATTTTACAACACTGGGGGTTGCTGTCACCCCCCTCAGTATAGCGTGCCATGCGCCCATGATAAGCATTCCCTAATTAAACAACACACACACACAAAAAAAAAATTGACATTCAGTGTCCTGCTAAGGGAAAACAACCTCTATCCGTACAGTGGACCCCTCCTTTTCCTTTCCCTCACCGGGAACCTTTGCATGAGTTTTACATACTTCGGAATCAAGTAATTGGACAGATATTGATTTTGGTGTCCACCCCTCGAGGCGCTGAGACATTACAAGCGGTGCAGGGGGGAATCAAGGCAAAGTATTTGTGATAGCACAGGGGTTGACCTCACCACACACACACACACACACACACACACACACACACACACGCACTTACCACCCATAGCGTACGTCTTAGCAATTTAAAGTCCAACTGAAAATGAATGGATATATCTTGGTAGTTTCTTTTGAATTGTGTACTTATGTGGTCTACATATTAAATGAATAAGAGGAAATGGCGCCTACATTAATGTTATCTAGAAAGAGTAAATGACAATGTGGACACTGCTATTCCATTGGTGTATGGCACTAGCGGATGGGGGGTGCATTGTCAGCCGTCTTCGTCTCATGTGTTATTTAGAGATCCCTATGTCATGTATATGACAGTGTACATTATGTTACTCTGCTAAGTAGTGCAGGGATTACAGGACTACATGCTGACTATTTGACAGCCTGTTCACCACAGGCCGCAGGCTATCCACCTGCAGCATAATGTGCTATACACAATAGCACAATAGCATATATATATATATATATATATATATATATATATATGTATATGTGTGTGTATATATATATATGTATATGTATATATATATATATATATATATATATATATATATATATATATATATATATATATGTATATATATATATATATGTATATATATGTATATGTGTGTTGCTTTAAATAGAGGAAATTATAAGAAACCTAATACAACTAAAGGTGGGGTAAGCAATTCTGGAAAACGTTTGTTGTTCACTTTTTGTCTAATGAATGAATATATCCGCAAAATCTGGCTGCTCTGTGGGTGTGCTGCAAAAAAGCTGGTGTTAATACACAGCCTAGGCTCTGTAAACTGTTATGTTTAAAGGGGATGTAAATGGTTGGGGCCCACCATAGCATGTAAACGTGCCCGTTTACAGAGCCTAGGCTGTGTACTACGGAAAAGATTGGGAGGAGATAATCACTGGTTTGATAAAAAAGTGATTGTGTCAACAAACATCCTCCAGAATTGCTTACCCTTCCTTGAATATATAACATTTGTCTTTCTTTTTGTCGGTGTTTCAACCTTTATTTGACATTTGGAGGTAGATAGTGACAGAGTGGAAATGGGGAGAGAGAGAGGGGGATGACATGCAGTAAGGGTCCACGGGTTGGATTCAAACCCGCGACCACTACAACATGACATGAGCCTACGTATATGGTACGTGCTCTAACCACTGCGCCACCGCAGCGGCCATATAGCACGTTTTACCCACTGGTTAATGTTGTTTGTTGTCCCAGGATGGATGATCTGACTTTGAATGTGCTGTTAATACCATTTCCCTTTCTTGATGTGTCTGTTCTCTGCTGGTGAAGACGGCGGCCTATAATTCAATCAATTCAGCTCCTGTATCGATTCCAATCGCTGTGGTTTCTGTGGTTGCCATGGCAAGCTAGGACGGCGTGTAAAAAAAAAGTTGTACACTCTAAAAGGTCTAAACTCAGTGACAAAGACTTGTGAACAGTCATTAGAGTATCCCTCCCTCTCTCATCTCTCT
This sequence comes from Ammodytes marinus, assembly GCF_949987685.1. NCBI lineage: Eukaryota > Metazoa > Chordata > Actinopteri > Uranoscopiformes > Ammodytidae > Ammodytes > Ammodytes marinus. The sequence goes on from NC_137227.1 coordinate 7,825,758, forward strand.
GCCGCTGACCTTGCTGCCATGGCTGCCATCTTGTTTACTATGAAAACAATTAAAACTGCTTGATGTTTTAGTGATAGTGTTGTACTAACATGAATAACTGTATAGTAGGAACATGATATGCACTAATATTCTGTCATATAACTGTGTCATCATGACTTACCTGCTGTGATAGAAGTGAATAAAGGAGCACATATGCTAACTTCCTGGCTATTTTGAAATGGAGTTTTGCTGGCTGTTTATTTGTGCCAACGCTTGGGAAACAGAACAGTTGACAAGCTAGGTTTACTCAGAAAGCTTCCTCTTTCTCAGGATAGTTAGCCTAGTTAGCATACCTTGCTGGCTTAGCATCCAAAAACAAATACATGTAATGCAATGTAATTCTCCTTACACATTTTGCAAATTCAAAATGGCAACATTATAGTTAATATTCCTGATTGTTGATGTTACCAAGTAGAAAAAGACAAACACACACACACACACACACACACACACACACACACACACACACACACACCTTGTGCCCTGAAGCCCTGCCCTCTCAGGTGACCCTCACAGCCTCCCATACAACTCCGCAACATGCAATTTATGAGGAATGAGTGGGTCTTATGCAGATATTCTCCCACATGTACCTCACTAACCACATGTTTTCACCATCATGCCTGATGACTGTTATTGCATGTGCGTTTGAATGTGCGTGGGCTGTACCTGTGAAACATGATGGTTAGAGAGGTCAGCCATGTCATACTGGATTCAGGCTTCAAGAGAAAGATATTTCAATACTTGAAGGTGCAATGCGTACAGCAGGTGATTTACATAAAGCAGTCTTTAGCGGTTGTTTACCACGGTTTATGAACTGTATACAACCAGTAGAAGCCCACGTGCCCTCAGAAGTTGTACACTCTCCAAAACAGAGCAACACTTCCGTTATTACTTTAAAATCTGATGTGCGGCGAGGTGAAAATACTATAGAAAAAAATATGTATTTATATTCTGCAGTCTAATGGATATGTGAATGTGTTTCCCTGCTGGCACACACACACATGTGGTCATGAAGAATTCACTTGTGTGGACAAAATGCCATGGCCAATGTATTATGTATGCTGTTAGTGTTACACATTAGATGCAACGTTGGAATATACAGGTTATATTTGAGAAACTAGCTGTAAGTAAGCTGTTAGCAGGCAGTTCAACTGGGTGTTAATACTCAGGTCAGGGTCTCATGGTGATTAGTCTGAATGTATGAATGCAGCAAAAATATTCTTTCCAGGTGTTCCATGTTTGATGGTTGATTGTGCATTGCAGGGATTTCACTGCCGCTGCTGCTCTTACTGTTTTGCATTTTTAATGAAGAAGACAAAGCACCAATATACTGTTTGAATGTTTTCTCCTTCTTGGTGAAAAAAATAATGTCTCCTGTATGGCTGTATACCGTCTGTGTGTGTACCTACCCTTGTTGTTGTACTGTGCTGCTTTCAGAACTGGGGGGATGGGGGGGGGGGGGGGGGGGAATCTAGCAAGACACCTCTTCAACATATGACAATGGGTAACCAAACATCCACCAGCAAAGTCAATCCAAGGAAATAAAGGTTTAGATGGTTTGCATAAAGACACATACCCTTACACACGGACGACCCACAGACATGCTCTTAAGCTGCACTGGGGCATAAGCTATAGAAACAAAGTGATGCAGTCAACCGTAAAGCACATGTACAATCACATCTACCTGTACAGGGACCATTGTATGTTTACATACCTCAGCTGTCTACTGACTACCTGACATCGCTGGTGTCCCTTCACTGAATACTGCAAGCCTTTAAAGGTTGTTTAAAGGCCCTCTTAAAATATGCAAAAGCTTATCATGGGTTTATGTGTTGAAATGCTTATTACCTCGCTCTGCAATGTACTTGGTTAGACATGTATAGCTCAGTTGGTAGGGCGTCCCCCCCATGGGCCTTGGCCAGCAGTGGACCCGGGTTCGATTCCAGCCCGCGGTCGTTCTCTGCATGTCCATCCCCTCTCTGCCCCATTTCAACTCTGTCTCTACACTATCAATAAAGCATACAAATGCAAAAAAAAATAAATAAAAGAAAGAAATGTATAGTGCTTTAGGTTAACGTCTATTCCTTCCTCAGTCTTGGAAAAAAAATGCACTCACTCTCGCACACAAGCTAATAGTACATCTGTATCATTCACTCACCAAATGCTATTCTTGTTTTTGAGTTTGGTTGCTCCATTCTTCTGTGACCTTTGAAATGTTTCACACGTTGTTCTTTACCAGACCTCTGTGAATGAAGTGAACTCTGAGTTCTCTGAGTTTCATTGTGTGTGTGTGTGTGTGTGTGTGTGTGTGTGTGTGTGTGTGTGTGTGTGTGTGCGCGTGCGTGCGTGCGTGCGTGCGCGCGTGTGTGAAAATACTTCTACGCAGTATGTGTTGAAGATACATCAGCCATGTGGGAAAGAGCAATGCACAAGCCTTACCATCTATCTCGTGCACTAAGTGGCCATTGCCAACCAGATATATTAGTCTGAAGCACAGGGACTATAGGCAGTGTTTTGGACCAAAAAAAAAATTGCAGAGGTTTGCACAAATCAATTTACGAGGCATTTGTTACATTTCCCACTGACGAGGTAGGGGGTGGAGCCCATGCATATTCATGTATACCGCTGCTTTGAGACCAGTTGTTCTATCTAGTTGTCAAATATGTATCTACGATTTGGCTGTGGGGAGCTTTTTTCTCCCTTTTTTTTTTGCAAATCAAGCATCAAGACATGAATAATTTTGCATTTAAAGCAACGTTCACGTTTGTGTTGTTTTCGTTTTTCGCAAATCAGACAAGATAGAAAAAATACGAGACCTCGGAGGGTCTGTTCCTCTCCCAGTCGTGGCTCTGTGTAAACACTGTGTCCTTGTTGGTTGCGAGTAGAATTATAAAAATGTAGCCTCTTTACACCGTTATATTCACCATGCAGCATGAATGCAAGTCAAATAAATATGTACATAATTGCATAATGCGTCAATACACCCCCAGTTTTACAGCCAGCCCTGCAGTGCTGAACAAGCCTGCCCCTGACAGCCAACCTAACATCCCCTTCCAAGTTTGTCGCTTTTCCCTACACCAGCTTGCCTGATAGGTAACACAGTCAAAATGGGCAGAAGTAATGGGAGACAACACAGGCGGACTCAATGCCAACAGCTCGCGGGGTCCTGCGTGTAGCGATCTGTGCCCACACACAGATGGATGGAGTCTGTGGACTGATTCATGTGCTCACTCGTCCATGTGCTTCAAAATGAAGGAGTCCGTAAAAAAAAAAAAATGCTCTGGGTATTTGTTCTGTCCCCCAAAAACAGGTGTCACACTGGTTTTGGTCACCCCGTCTCATTCCGCTACAGTTTGTGCCGATTGAGCCGACCGAGCACATCCGACACGAAGGTCAGCCACAACTATAAAGGAATACATGAATGGATCTCAGGGCAAGTTAAATTGTGTGTGTGTGTGTGTGTGTGTGTGTGTGTGTGTGTGTGTGTGTGTGTGTGTGTGTGTGTGTGTGTGTGTGTGTGTGTGTGTGTGTGTGTGTGTGTGTGTGTGGGCTATGTTTATGAATTCCAAATGACACATAATGGAATACCGCTGCACTTGACAGGGTGGAACAGAAAAATGCAGTCACAGTCAAGGTCAGAACTATTTATAACGCCTTTTAACAAAAACACACATCACTAAAAGCTCTGCGGAGCGACAAACGACGTAAACAGTGTGGTTGAATTATGCAGGCTATACACATGTGTGGTTTCAACAAATCACAAACATGTCCTCGCCGCTTGGGCAAAAAGCTCAACTTCAATGTATTCCTTGTCACTACTTATCCAATATGTTTTCTTTCTCCCTTCTGTTTTTTGTTAAATGCTATAGTGCTCAAGATATTTCCTCTGCTGTAGAGCCTATGGGTAAGGCCCTCTCTTAAAGATCTCCTATTATACTACTTTTCTGGTCTTAATGTCTCATTAATGACTCCTATGGAGCAACCTGACATGAATCACAGCACACAAAAAACATGTAGATTTTCGGGAAACTCTTCCTCTCATCTGAGCGCGCACAGCAGTCTCTGTCCCCCCCCCCCTCCCTCCTGCAAACCCCTCTCCGTTGTGATTGGTTACCTTCCTTCTGGAACACTTTCAGCAGCATGCGGGCAGATTTGAGAGCAGGAAAGTGGGGGCATGGCCGGAGCGCACGTTGCAGCATTACCATACATGGAAAAATCCGCAATCGTGACGACACGAATGCAGGAAATTTGAACCGATTTGAACACGTGATTTCTCGACCGGCTGCCCTAGTGTTTAGCGCTCTGCACAGCCACCCCAGACGGTCAGCAGGGAAAACGTCTAAATGCATGTAAGTCATTATTTGATACTTTAGTATGGTTAAATATGACTATAAATCATTATAACAATGTTTATAGGTCATAAGAGTCGAAAAAGTATAGTAGGTCCACTTTAAGGGCACCATATATAAAACAGTGGGAATAAAATCAATATTAATTTTAGTTTTTTTCTAGCCAGGACCAGACATAAAACGCCATGGTGACTTGGGCGAGCCAGCCATGGAGGCCAGGACTTATAGTCGTCAAAGCATCAGTGACAGCCAGGCTTTATCTGTTGGTGAGACATATTTCCTCATGCCTTCCCCAAAGATCTGACCGGACAGTGTGTGTGTTACATCCCCTTTCTCTCCTGATAAAGCTCATCCTCCCACACAGACACACACACACACACACACACACACACACACACACACACACACACACACACACACACACACACACACACACACACACACACACACACAGCTCCCCTTATACAGTATGTCACATCCAGGCCATATAAGCTTCAAGCTCTGACTCCACTGTCCCCTAAGCATCAACTGCCTTGACAAGCCATCCTCTCCACTGGGGGGAAAAAAACAACTGTATAGTTCTTTTGTTTTCCTAGCCCACCTATAATACTCTGCTGGCACAGATTTCCTCCTCCGCTCCCTTCACACTTGTTCATACGTTTTTTATCCCCACGTCTTAAAAGATCTCCCCTTCTTCTCCCCCCCCCTTGGAGATTAGCGGGGTTGGTAAAAGATGAAAAATTGCGTTTTCAGCGCGGTGACATCTAATCTGTTTTGGCTAGCTTTAATTTCCCCCGACGATGTAAGGCGCCCGGTGGGCCGCACAAGCATCGCGACAGACTTGCTGTACAGTATAGTTAAAGGACAAGGATGACACAGTAGGAGAGAACATTGCAGGCTTTTCCCCCCTCATCTTTGATACAATGTTTCTCTTACCCTAGAAAAAGCTTGTTCCCTTTTGATTTCGAAGACACTTTTCAGGATCCCTACTTTTCAGATATTCTGTAGTACGGTCTGTAATTAATCGCTGGAAGCAGTGGTTACAATTGTCAACAAATATTCATGTAATCCAGATGGTGAATCATAAAGACTTTGCTGATCCCAACAAAAAAAATAATCTCCAATCTCAATATCAGGTCAAAACCTTGAGTTCAGGCTCAGCTGCCCTTTGATGTTAGTGCTGCTTATTAACAAATGTTAGCATGCTAAATTACAAAAATACGATGTTGAATAGTATGCTAAACATAACACATGCACACAGCATCATCATGCATTGGTATTGTCAGCATGCTGGCGTTAGCATCAACGTACCAAAGCTGCTTGTTAGTTAGTAGTTTGCAATGTTTTTGTCGTGAAATCATTTTGCAAACAGTATTTGGACAACATTTATTTCATCATTAAGCCTGGATAGGTGTGCAGCTTTCAAAATGAGGGCTGCATTACATTGTGTTGATGACAAAGACTGCAAAAAAAAAAAGCTTTTAGTAGTTTAAATTGTTCTGTTAGAAAAATAAAAACGCTCCACATGCAAGTGTTTACGTTGGTCAAAGCCGATACACAATAATAGAAATCCCTAATCGGTATCGGGTTAGAAAGAGTCCGATCAAATTGAAATTAACAAACGTCAGCCTCCCGTGAAAAACGTAAGCATGCGCCAGATAGAGGACATTTTTCTTTTCACTCAAAATGGTGAACATTCCTTTTTGTGCTTCTTCTATTGAGCAGCATAGTAAGGCGGCAATCACGTATCATAGCTGTGGGGTGACTATTTGTCTATACAAAATAGAGTCTATTTTTCATCCTGACAGGTGTAATGTGGCCACGTCATTCGGCTTAATGTGCAAGAAAGATGGGTAAGACTCAGGAGTTTTCTTTAAAAGTATTATAATTATTGGTCTCAACTTTTTTCATGCAAAAATGTTGTCATTTAGGTTTTAAATGAGATAAGTGTGCTTGACAATTTGACATTGGCAGTTCAGTCCCCCCCCCCCCCCCCCAAGAGAGTTAACTTCCAATTTCAACAAAATCCGAACGAGTTTGTCAAATTGCTGCCTTCGTCTCAAGATCCATGGCTCTCTCTCCCTCCCGTGGCAAGTGCCCACTGCAGCTCTGTTTGCAAAGACAGATTGAGTAATAGATTGATGTGGGGCAGACACAGAGGGTAAGGGAGGAGGGGGGGGGGGGGGGCGGGGGTGACCACAGAGGTAAACTGAGTCAATCACATCTTCATTTTCTACCACTTTGACATGTGCCACAGTGGGAGCCACTGGCTGAGATTACATAACAATGAGAGACCCGCGGAGTTCACCGCCGGGCATCAGCCCATATCTGCCTGATAAATGTACTCAGGGGGCAGGCAAGGCACGTAGGCACACAGCAAGCAGCCCTGGTAAAGGCCAGTGTCACATCCAGTGGTCACAATGCATTATCAGCACAGCATGTCATGGAGCAATGACAAACAGAGCGACAAGCACAGAATATGCTGCAAGCTCCGAAATCTCTTCAGCTTTAAATGCACATCTGATCAGCATTGAAGATCAGCTGATTGTAAAAAAAAAAAATACGGTGTCCAACTGGGAAACAGGCAAACCCGTTTTACATGGACATGTCCCCAGATAGCTGTGATATTATATACTGATAGCCATGGAGGTGACACGATGGTTTTTGATTCTTAACAGAACACCATGGGGCCACAGGGGCAAGCCACCACCGTTGAACAAAAGTCAAACACTTGTATGTTGTGACTCATAAGAAGAAAAAAATATTCAGTTCCCTACGCATTATTGTCAGGAACGAGCATGACAAGCTGTCTAAAGGCATCAGCTGATTATGGAATACCCTCTCCCACTTTTGAATAATAAATTGCAGCTGTCTGTGTGCATTCCATCATACAAACATGGTGTTTGTCATATAAAACATGGATTTAACAAAGACTGCATCCCACTACAATTTGTACTTCTCACGTATGATTTCTTTGATCATGATTTTAAGTCGCACTTCACTTAGTAAAACCAATTTTTTGGGGCATTTTTATCTTTTCGTTAGACAGGTTTGGAGAGACAGAGTTGAAATAGGGCAAAGAGGGGGAAGACATGCAGATAACTGACGCCGGGTCGGATTCGAACCCAGGTCCGCTGCGAGTCCTGAGCCTCAGACAATTTCTGGTCTGCCTGGATGTATATTATAATAAAGCTTGTATAACATCTACCCTGTTGTAATACACTGTATGTAATTCAGTGATGTCACTTCAATGGAAAATGTGATTGGACAGAAATGTCGAAAGAAAAACAAATCCATACATTGAATTGAACAGATATTTGTTAAGCGTGTATCCATTACATGTATCCATCACTAGTTTAATGGAACAAGTATAGCAAACTAAAGTGGCCTGTTAAGCGGTGCACTCAGGTGGAGCCGACCTATTCCAGCCTCAACTTTAATGCACAGATGGACCAAGCTCAATAGAATTGTAAATTCCTATGCAATGTTAAGAAGGTGATTTGGGCCTCTTTTAGCAGAACCTTGAGGAATCTTTTTGAATGGTCCAACAGCTAGCTTCCATATCCCTCCATTCATTGAAATACATACAAATCTGGAAGGGGGTGTGGATGAAGGAGGTGAGAGTGGCACAATGGCCCTCAGATTTGATAAGATAACTCTTCACCATAGCTGCCCTGTCTGTCAGCGCGTTTGGAGACTGATGGCTGCTCTCTGATATGTGGTGCAGAGGCATTAACCATGTCATGCATTTGCACAGAGCGGTCCTCCATCACCGGAGCACTTAGCCCGGTATGTGGGGGTGGGTGGGTGGATGGCCACACTCATCCAGCCCCCCTGACGGCTCAGACTATTAGGGTGATGCACGGCGGCCCATTCCTCAAGCTATATGTGGGGAAGGCTTATGGATCCACTCCAGCTACAGGGGCCTTCTGACAGGCATTCCTCCCTAGTTTGGGAGCAGGTTGGCTGGGTTGGGGGAGGAGGAGGAGTGGGCAGTCAGTCACGGGTGTCTGTATGATGGAGAGTTATAAGTTTGAGCCATGTGTAAAAAGGTACTTCCCTGCTGAGCGCTGGGGGTCACCAGTTCAGCTCAATGGGCTAAAAGGCCATAAGAGACCCATGTTTTGTATGTTCAACTTCATGATTAATATGTGTCGCAATTAAGGCACTAAATAAAGACTGTTTAATATCTTAATAGTGGAGTCAACAAAGCTTGTTGTCAAAATCCAATTTCGGTCAAAATGAGGGAATATCTCCTCACAATCCGCTACCTGTCCATACTGTGTGTGTGTGTGTGTGTGTGTGTGTGTGTGTGTGTGTGTGTGTGTGTGTGTGTGTGTGTGTGTGTGTGTGTGTGTGTGTGTGTGTGTGTGTGTGTGTGTGTGTGTGTGTGTGTGTGTGTGTGTGTGTGTGTGTAATCCAAAGTTAATGCCTAGGCTCTCTAAACTAGCATGTTGCTGGAAACGGTGGGCCCCTCTTGTTTACATATCATGTGTTTACGTACTAGTTTGCAGAGCTGGGCTGTGTATTAACACCGGATTGTTTTGCAGCACACAGTATGTACAGGTAGCGGATCATGAGGATCTTCACTGATTTTGAAGAAAATGGATTTTGACAACAAGCATTCTCCCAAGAATCGCTGAGTCCAACCTTTGATGGTGATTAAGTCGAGTGATACCGAAGAAAAAAAAAAGAGAGTAGAGGGAAGTGTGGGAAGTCATGTAAAAGCAGGCACTACCTGAATGAAAGACAATCAAAAAAGAAAATCAATCTGGCAAATGAAAGACATGCTATCTATACTATTCAATATTTTATGCATTGGTAGGAATTCAATTAATTTGCCCTGCTAAACCTCCTCGCTGCCTTCCATGTGGGTTCCCCAACTGAAATCTACAACAGCAAGCATGTTTCGTTGACAGTTAATCACCAATGTGGAAACGGAACGAAAAAAGAAAGAAAACAGAGGAAAAAGAAATTACCAACTGCTAAACAACCTTGTTAACAGCAAAATATGCTCCTTTCAGCACAATTCCTCTCTGATAATGAAATTTAAAAATGTTGCTGAGACACACATCCTCATAAATATGTACGCATGTACGCACACAAACAGATGCCACACACACACACACACACACACACACACACACACACACACAATGCAGTATAATGAATAATCACAGTCATAATTACCTTCTAACAACCTCTTTCTCACTACAGTGCATCTTTGTGATTGAAGTCCACCCACATTGAGTTAATTGCATTTATTCCCCCATGCCACAGGTACGCAATTAAAATGCAGGCATTACAAGGAGCCCTGCAAAATCATCAATACCAAAAATAGGGCCGGTGTTTGCCTCTGGAGTGTAACAGCTAAAATATGTTTTCTGGGTAGCCCAAGATGTGGCTCTGTGTGTGTTTGTTTTGGTATTCAATGTCACTGTTAAGGGAGATGGGTTTAAATCATCATTGTTGCAAAGTTTTTTTTCCTGATATCCACCTGTGGTAGATTTCAAAAGTGGAAAAAACATGAACTATTTTTCTTTACGATGTTGTATTTTAACATGCTGGGCATCATATTCATTGTACAAAGCCTCTACTGTAACTGGACATGTCCGTAAAACATTGAGTTTGAATATATCTCCTCCTTGTGATGCAATTTTAGATCAATCTAAAAAAAAATATTGCAATACCATTAAGTCTTTCACCATCCCTTTGTGTGTGTGTGTGTGTGTGTGTGTGTGTGTGTGTGTGTGTGTGTGTGTGTGTGTGTGTGTGTGTGTGTCTGACCCCCTTAAAGGGAAACTCCACCGATTTTTGCACATCAAAGTCTACAGTTTATACTTCTTGGGGAGGAAGATCAGTGCATAAGTGAAAGAGATAAAAAAAAAAGTTGCATAAATCCCTTTGTGGCTCCGCGGGGAGCTGATCAATTGAGAGGAATCTAATATGTTGCTTTGACTGAAGAAATACTAAAAAAAAAAACTAAAAAGTCTGGGGGTGTTGGAGTTCGAAAAAGAAGTGAGCTTACCAGACCTTTGTAGGCGGGCTACTCATCTCTGCTTGGAGCTAGCGGCTCAGGGGTACATTAGCTGCTGCTAGCTAGTGCTGATTTCAACTGGAGTTACAGAGAGAGAGAGAGAGAGAGAGAGAGAGAGAGAGAGAGAGAGAGAGAGACAGAGAGAGACAGCGAGAGAGAGAGAGAGAGGGCTGAGCATAAGTCACCATCATCATCTCTTCTGGTGAAACACATGTTTGAGAGTTTTTTAGTGATCAGAGATAGCCTGAGGGGGCTGTACGTGTGTGTGTGTGTGTGTGTGTGTGTGTGTGTGTGTGTGTGCGTGTGTGTGTGTGTACATGTGTATATGTGTGTCTGGGTACAGTAGGTTTTCAGTGTTTGTCCAAAAACTGTGTGTGCACGCATTGCGCTGTGTGTATGAGAGGAAGACTGTAAAGCCTACACACACGTCGAGTGCAGAGAGGCAAGACACTCTTAATAATGCAAGCATGTCCAGCAGGTTTGCCCACTTCTCCATTTTGCTCAGGCAGCTTGGGAGAGGGAAATGCTGATGATACAATGTGCTGACCCAAATACACACACTACCTGCTCTCCCAGCAGACATGCACCAGCTGGGTGCAAGCTCTGTCGCTCTCTCTCTCTCTCTTCTCTCTCCCTCCATCTCTTTCAAAATAAAAAACCTTACCATTCTATTCATTTACCCTTCTGATTGTTATAGAAAAAACTAAAAATGAGGGGTTCAAATGTATATGTTCTCCTCATTGTCCTGCCTCTCTCTCTCTCTCTCTCTCTGCTTGAAAGTGCATCTCGCCTGTTCAACATGATCACACTCACACTCGGCCCCTTCAAGTGTCTTCACGGGTATATTTCTTTTTTTTTCTCACAATACCCTCTCTGCAAAGCCTCCCTCCGCAAAAAAAAAAAAAAAAACTTTTTGGGTGAGCGATATGCCACTGAGTAAGCCATGGGAATCAAAAGCAAAAAGAAGCTCGGTTTTCTTTTTCCATGCCAAAGCGCTGGAGACAATACATTTCTGATGAAACCCCGCTCACCACCACTCGCTGACAGGCTGGAAAAATGGAACAGAAAAAAAATGCATCACACAGATAAAATAAGAGCAACCCAAGATTACGTGCCCGACAACACACACACACACTCATGCTCTCATTGCTGGTTAATTTATCGCTAATTCTTCGTGCTATAAAGGAAGATCAAATAAAGAGAAGATACAAAAACTCGGGCATTTCATATCAGTCAAGGCGTGTTCATGGGAACAGATTTATGGAGTTGTAACTGTCTGTCATAGTGATGGGAATTTCGGTTCTATTTAGTGAGCTGGATCATTTGGATCAGCTCACCAACAGGAGCTGGCATTTTTCGGGCTCTCAAACGGTTCTCCATATTACCACTTAAACCCCTTTTTATAATTCAGCCAAATGTAGCCCTATTTTGACTTATGATGAGAAACTGGCGCACAACCTCAACGTCATTGTTCTCAGCCACTCCATCTATTCGCTGATTGGACAGCCAAAAAGTTGGCTGAGAAAACCCGCGAATATACCACGGACCCAGACTGACTACTGAAGAGAAATGAAAATTGAGCGGAAGTAGGTCTTGAGCATTTAATTGAGTCTTACAACAAGTCAACTCTGTATTTTTTAAGTCTGCCTCGGGTCAAATAAGGAGTAGTGTAACAACCCCCATGTAGAACAGGCCAGTGCCAGTATGACTAATGGAATGAAGGCCAGGGCAAGGAGCTGTTTCAAAATGGCCACTGTGCTCAATTGTCTCGTCTTCTTTAAATTACCCCCCCAAAAAAAAAATATTCACAGTATATTACAGTGAGCTGGTGAGACAGTAACATGAAAAACTCTGCATTGCGTAAAATGATTAAATAAAAGAAACACAGCGTGGCCACCAGTCACGTTCCCACAGTGGCAGCATTGAGTGAACTGAAAATGTAGGGCCTGTCATAATATCAAAAAAAAACTCAATATACAGCAGAGATCATTCTGTGTAACCATAGCAGTTCTCTGAAACTTGAATCCCTTTTTTTGTGGCTGGATCAGTGTGGTTTTTAGCGAGGGGGCTTATGCGTATAATTACATAGACACACTTATTTTCTGCATGACAGCCCTCCTGCCATAATAGCTTCTGTTTTCAGGGGGTAAAAAAAGAAGAATGAGTATCAGGTAAATTGGAATTCTCTCATCATGTTTCTTTTTTCTTGTTTTTTTTTCACTAAGCCTGTGTCCAAAATTCTTTTTCCGTCTTTCGTTGCTGAAAAGGATGATTGTATAAACCAAAAAATGGAGAAGGCAAAAAAGCAGAAGTTAATATGGGCTACAGGCAGATATCTGTCTTTGTAAATGATCATGCAAGAAAGGCACAGTGGCCCCCCCAAACCTCATGATGAATTATAACAGTCCCGGATTGTCAGACTGGCACATTGAAACAAATGGTTTTAGCAATTCATTATGTCAACATGCTGAGCTTAATACCACTTATTTGCATATTTAATAGCAGCAGGGATTCACTTCACGTATCCACTACATTTTGATTTCAGTATTTTTGTTCTTCCTGTATGAAGACATTGCCAGACTTTAACCGCAGTACTTATTCATAAAATAAAGACGGTCTTATGACAGCAACATGGCCTTCCCCTTCCCCCTTGCCCGGTCCTCATGTATCCCCTTAACCAGAGGAGCAAAGGGCAATACTAACACAGTCATTAACAGGTCGCACTTTACACTTATTATTCCATTATCGACCTTGATCTGAAATTTGCATGGCGCTTTATTCTTTATTCAGTGGTTATCGATGCGGTGCTAGCCTGTTGGGTTTTTTAAAACCGGTGATTGACATTGATAAATGGAGGTGTCAGTGCAACCACATAGCAAAAAAAATAAAATAAAAAATAAATAAAGATACATGAGCAGAGGAGACATGCGCTGAAGAAGTGCAGAGGGACACATTGGGAAAAAAAATCTAAAAAAATTCAATCTTTGAAGGAAATGTAGAGTTGGCAAACATTTTACGAGGAGAAAAAAAAGAGAGAGAATATAGGATCCAAGTGTGCGGAGAGAGAGAGAGAGAAGAAAAGCCTGACGCTCAGGTTGATGTGCAGACACCCAATCAGACAGCCCTTCATCCCTTAACCCCCAGCCAAGCGGAGAAGAGAAAGATGAGAGAGAGAGAGAGAGAGAGAGAGACAGAGAGAGAGAGAGAGAGAGAGAGAGAGAGAGGGGAAATCAGCTTTAGAAGTGCTGAAGCTGGATTTTTCTTTTCTTTTCTGTTGTCGAGACAGAAAGAAAGAAATATAGAAAGACAGAGATGATTTCTAGAGAGAGAGAGAGAGAGAGAGAGAGAGAGAGAGAGAGAGAGAGAGAGAGAGAGAGAGAGAGAGAAGACACAAGAGCTAATCTTCTTAAACAGGCGAAAGGCATGAGTCAGTAGGATGAGAGCAGGTGGAAAAAAAACAATGTGTTTTTTTTTTTAGCTCTGCGTCCGAGCTTGCTTCCTTGCTAGCCCGTGAGACAAAGCTTAAAAGATTCAAAAGGTAGAAAGGATCTCAACACATCCCGTGCCAAGCCCTGAAGATCTCACTCGTCTAATTCAGTTGTTTGTGCTGCTGGCTTGAGTCGGATTGAATCCACAGAGTATTGTGAAGGTCATGGTTGCTGTGTACTATATAGACTATATTTTTTCCCATGGCCATTTACTTTGCTTTCTTCATAACCCCCATTAATGTCCATTATCGTAATTACACGTGCGTACTACTACTGGCAGAATGCGCTGCCTGCCACACCGAGTGAAATCTACAGCAGTCCGCCACAGTCTTCCATACACACCGAGCCATTAGCCTTTGTTTTTTTTTCCCCTCCCCCGTCCTCTTCCACCTGACTGCGCTCACCTTTATTCCTGTTTTTAAAAGTAACAACCCTGAGCCGCCTCGTGCATATGTTTGCTCGCGACGGAAAAGGTGCGCCATTAATATGCAAGTGTAGTGCCATGAATTAGTAAACGTGGTCTCCCCCCCCTTTTTTTTTTGCAGGTTTGCGGTGTATGTCAAGTTCAGTAAGAATGTTAGCAGGGAGGGGAAAAGGTATGGCGGAGCTGTAAACCCATTGTACCTAGCTCTTCGCCCAAGCGGTTGGTACAAGGAAGCAGGGGGGCTGTTGTTCCCCTTAAATACGTCCCCGTTTCCATATACCTGCAACTCAGCTCCCACGGGGATGCACTTTCCACAGCACGCAGCAAAAAATCAGTGCCTCCGTCCGGGAGAAGAAGAAGTTGGAGTGGAGAGAACTCACAAATAGAAACTTTTTTTATTTTTTTTCAAGACCTCCCTGTCGCCGAGACAAATGCGGACTTGTGTAGGTTGTTACTTTTTTTTTGTCCTATCCCCTTGCTTGGTTGAAAATAACCTCATCCCTCTATACATTCAATCCCTCCTAGACCTCATTAGTGAATGGCTCTCTTGTGACAGTGCGTCTTTTACCTCTCTCTCTCTCTCTCTCTCTCTCTCTCTCTCTCTCTTGCCCACAACAGACATCATGGCCGCACCATTTCCCCCTTTCCCTTGAGTAACTTTTTTTTATTTTTTGAACTCGGCTGCTGAATTCACACTGCCGCACTGAGTGTCTGAGGGGTCAAAGGTTGATAACGGCCAACAATCCAATTTCACAGCGCCTGCGTCTGACAGACACTGTGTGATCTTTGGGTGGCACCCCCTCCCTCCCTCTCTCCCTCCCTCTCTCCCTCCCTCCTTTCTGCATATCCTCAAGAACACTCTGAACTTAATCAAACTTTAATTAGCCCTCTTGCTTTGGTGATAATTGGCAGTCAAGGCAGGGCCCAGAACTCTGCTACATGAAGACACGGTCCGTGAACGTATCTAACTCTGCTATAATCGTGGAGGGAGATATGCGGAGGCACTGGCCGTAATCTGTTCCAAATCCTTATGAGACCCTATGTGTGAGTATTTGCGTGTGTGTAACAATGTATCAGCATGTCTTAAAAAGGTCATGCATTGTGCAAACGCTGTTTTCATGGTGTAGCTTATAGTGAACAAAAACAAAAAAACATTTACATATTAAAGTGCCATTGTTATACATGTTAAATCTCTCTATATTCATACAGTTATCATCTAAACAGTATGCACAGTTCATAACATAGGTCTCCCAGTCATTTAGCTTTGCAGTAATTGCCTGTTAAAACTTTGAGTATCCCGCCCGGATACAGAGCGCTATAAAGAAGCGGGTATCTGTGCCCGTGAACGATGACTCGCTGCTCTCCATCGCGGCGCTATCTGACAAAGACGGCTGTGTGTTCATGTGGTGGTGACGTAGTGATGAGGAAGGGGACTGCTAACTGCAGTCACTGACGGGAAGTTAGCCTAAAAGGACCAAATCACTTACTGAACCTTTAAAGCTCCCATATTATACACTTTTCGGTTCTATTATACACCATATTATATGGTCTTAGTGGTCCCTAATACGTTTTTCTTTAATTGTTTGCTGAAAAAAACTTTCAGATAATTTATTGTACTATGCTGATGTTCAGCTAATCTCACAATGGCCTATTTTTTAAAAAGAGCTGCAGCTCCCCTCGTAAATATACAATCTTTGAGCTCCCCCCGCCCCCTGTCCGGAAGCGAAGCCAGATACGCCTCGCCCTCTGTCTGTCAGGGCCTTGGACCAATAAGAAATAGGGGTGTGGGCTGCACAGTGGAAGCTTCTGGCTTTCCAGTTTTTGAGGTCAGAAACGAGGAGAATTCTGACTGGAGTATATTGGGGGGGAGGGATGGGGGTTTCAGAAAGGGGGAGAGTGAGAAAAGGAGAGATTGTTATTTTTTTTATATTTTGGCAGTCTCTAGGCACATCGTGGACCCGTGGATATGTTAGAACACATTTAAAAAGTGCATTTAGCATAATATGTGACCTTTAAGCCCCGATGAAAAAAAAGAGAGAGGGTTGTCTTTCCCCATTCTATGAGATGCCTTGACACACCGGGGACCCATATTAATGTTTGAAACCCATTACAAAGTGCATTTTGCATAACTAAGTCACCTTTAAATTACATTTAAACATATTCACATACACGACTATTGATGTTAATTTACATTTAGCCGTGCTTTGACTGGTCAGTAGAAAGAGTGACAAACTGGGTTATATGATTTGGGAGAAAATAGCAGTTGGGATAGAGATTCGAATCCAAATACCTCAACCGCTCCACTTGTGTTCTCCCTGGTCCCTCCCTGACACGCTCTACACCAACAACGTCGGTGCAGCCAATAGGGAACGGAGAATCGGAGCCTCACCCTGATTGGTCAAAGTGTACATGAGCGGTGGTAATTTTTGGGACCGGCACACAGAGGCAGGGGGAGAGCCAAGTGATGAGTAGATATTCTCAGACCACTTCACCTACATATAGCAGAATGGCTAATATGACATGTTTGCCAAATATTACAGTGAAAAAGTTACCCACCCCAGCTTTAAGTGATTCGATTCAATATACTCTCCCGCTTTCCCTTGGTGAGTTGAGTGCATGTGGTGCTGAAAATATTACCCCTAGCCATCCTCAAGCAAACCCAAATAAAGCATTTACTAAAGGCAGGGGGGGTGACACTTCTGGGATTAATGTAAGTAAAAAAGGTAAAATAATCATAAAGTAATCCAGCTGGTATAAAGCTTGCACCAAGCCTCTGGAAGCCATAAGATCTTTATAACACACTGTCTTGGCCTAACAAAAGAGCAAGAACCAGAACAAAATTCAGTGGGCACCTCCACTGCATTTAAGGGTTAATGGGTAATCCAATTGAGTTTCTTTCAGTGAAGAACTCGCATGAAAACAAAATTGACCTATGTCGGTAATGTGTGCTTGATATCGAGCAGTACAGTCAGAAATATGATACATGGGTATGATTTTTTAGAGTAAAAAAAAAGTAATAAAAAAAGAATCATGGTCTAAGACTCTTTGACCCGGCGGAGAAAAAAAATCCATGCCAACCCAATCTTGTTGTAGGTGCTATAATGCTACCGAATCGAATTTTCCCGTGAAATGAAATCAATTAAGTCACTCACTCCGGAGCCTCGGGTCAAATCTGCTGAGATTGTGGTGCGTGTGGATTTTTTGAGGCCTACTTTACAACCCTATAGAAGGCTCGGTCAGTGAGGATAGCAATGCCCCCCCCCCCCCCCCCCTCCACACTCCACATTCTATTTCAAGTCAATGTCATGAATCAACATTGGCAATAGAGCAGTACTTTCTTTTAAAGGGATAGTTCAGTATTTTTGAAATGGGGGTTGTATGGGGATGCATCGTAAGTATGTTACCTTATGGAGATGGCAGTTAGTGCAGTCACTATAAGGAATTTGGGGGGAGACGTGGCTGTAGCAGAAGTCAGCGGTGTACTGTTGCAGACGGGGGCGAGAAGAAAAACGTTTTTTTGACATGCTAACCTAACACTTAAATATCCTTTCAATTGTAGGCTACGCTAATCTGATTTAGATTTTTTTCCACAGCTTTAGTTTGCCAGCAGACAATCTGTCACTCTGCCAATCAGCTGCTCGAGCTTCTGTGGATTATTCAAGAGACACAACAAAAAAAAAAAAAACGGATGTCTGTGAGGCAAACTGAAGATGTGGAAAAGTGTAGCATACAATTGAACGGATATTTGTTTTTAGGTGTAGCATTAAGGTAGCCTGGTCCAACCAGACCATCGTTCTTCATTTCATTTGTTCAGAAGGTCTGGAACTGCTGTAATTGGCAAACGTTCACTCACTTGGAGGCGGGTGTCTGTTGAAGTTTAAAACTATTGGATCTGCCCAGTGCCACTCTGGATTAGCCAACCAATCGCATAATGTTTGGTCGTCACGTGTGTCATGAGCCGGCTTGTGACGGTGCGTTCCAGTTGGACAGGGAACTTGGAAATTTCCGACTTCACTACATATTGTAGTCTATGGATCTACCGGTACCTGGCAACGGTAACTTGTTAGAGCCTAACGTTTAGTTATTTGGATGAGAAAGGTTTTAGGCGTCCATACTTTTGCGAGCAGATGCACTGGAACACAGACAGGTCGGAACTCGGAACTACCAAGTCGGAAATCTCATTGTTCTGAGTATAAAGGAACGCAGCATTCAACTGAAACTGGAGCGCGACTTTGACGTCATCGTTCTCAGCCACTTGCTCTGTTCGCTGATTGGACGGCTGTAGATTAGCCGGAGAAAACTGAGAAATGCACTGCACACCCAGACTGACTACTGAAGGGAAAATTAAATTTGGCCGGAAGTAGTAGGCGGGCGGAGCCAGGCTAGTATTAAGGTATGTGGAGAACAAAATGTTTAGCTTCTGGCCCCCTCTGCAACAGTACAAGGCTTACTTCTGCTACAGCGACCTATCCCCTATACTCCTTACAGTGACTGCACTGATCACCATCTCCATAAGGTGACACACTAACTATGTAGAAGTACCCCATACAACCCTATTTCAAGAATACCGAACTACCCCTTTAAGAGAAAGCAACTGAAATAATTGATTCCATTTCCAGCATGAAAATACTTTGTTTGATTTTATAGTTTGAAGGTTGGAGCATGTGGCAATGAGCGAATATTTCAAAAAGCGAACAGAAACCAAACAAAAACAATCTTTATAGCCTGTGACTTTTAGATATTATCATTATGCAATATTTGTAACAAATCCATATAAGAAACGTGCTTTCCTGCTGCAGATGTACTATTTTGAATGTCACATTTCTTTAATATACAAATATGTTTGCAAACTGAGAGTACAAATAGTTTTCTGACCATGTTTAAAGCTGAATAGCCCAACACTTGAAAGCCTTGAAGCGTATATAACTGGGGATGGGGCACAGCACGCACTTTCCTACAAACTTTCCTAGCAGGCAGCCCATGGTGTCACGCTCTAGTCAGAAATGGTTGTCAAAAAAAATAATGGACAAAAATGGGCCTGATTTACAGAAATTCAGTTTTGGAAAGTTACAAAAGATGTTGGAAGGAGCAACCTCATGACATCCATGGAAAGGGAGGCTGTCCGGTCTGAAAATATAATTTGTTATAGACTAATGTTTTCCAATGGTTATATGCAATCTGACCAGCACTGTGTTAAAAGCAATGACACCTTGATCGGCCTATTGTGCAAGTATAGGGCCCTCCTTTTTTGTATGCCTTTAGATGCATTGATTATGCATTAAGGAAGTGTTATTTGCCTCCAACTTTTCAGGATAATGTTGTTTGCCTAAAGGTGTCCAGAGAGAATTGCGTCCTACTTCTTTATGGTTGTGCGTAAAGAATAAATCTTGATGTGCTACTTTTTTTTTTAGTTTTAAACCCTAAATCTGCTAAAAAAAAGATCACAAGGAAGCGATCCAATTCGACATAATAACCCTGCATTTTATTAAGTATGACTAACATGAGACTGAGTGCATTCCAATAATAAAATAAAAAAATGCATACGTCTAGTGAAAGACGAACATTTTGAGGTGTTGTAAGTCTGTTTGCATCACTCAAGCTTTCGGTGATACATCTTGACTTTCTATTCTGGATTATTGTCAAACATTGTATCCGAACATGTTCAAGTTCATTCGGCTCCAACTCTACTGATACTGCACTAAGAAGTTTAATAGGCTCAAACACTCCCACTGTCTTTTCTGACTTATCCTCTTAGATTTATCCATTCTTCGAGTCGTCATATCAAAGCGAATGTCAGACACAAATCCATTTGGTCCGCAGCCAGTGTTATTACATGAGTTTTTTTTGTTTCCTTGTTTCTTCCTGGCAAAGAAAATATACATATCAAGTGCTCTGATTGTGTCTAATTGAACTAAATGGCAAAGTGCATTTTGAGCCTTTTCTTTGAACAGGAATAAGCATTTTGTCATGGTGTCTATCAATGTGGCGTTGCTTAGTGACACATTGCCAGCAGGGTGAGCAGGACCAAGAGAAAAGATCAAGGTAGAAGGAGTCTTCCTCCTTTGGCTTTTGGAAGCAAAGTGTTTGGACCACCAAGAAAAAAAAATGGAATGGCCCTCGTTGATTAAAAGGCTTGATGTGGAGAGACTCTCAGGCTGTCAAACATCTTACACATTGGTTATATTGGTTATATTGGTTATATTGGTGTGTGTGTGTGTGTGTGTGTGTGTGTGTGTGTGTGTGTGTGTGTGTGTGTGTGTGTGTGTGTGTGTGTGTGTGTGTGTGTGTGTGTGTGTGTGTGTGTGTGTGTGTGTGTGTGTGTGTTTAACCAAACTGCCCACGGTCCAAAACTCCAGGGATCTCCTTGTAGCACTGATTTGTGATGGGGGATTTTGAAGTTCCCTTGTGAAAGCACAACAAAGTTACCTCCCAAGGACTTAACATTAGCATTCAAGCATATACCAGTTTGAGACAGACTGGGCAGACCCGTCTCCCCGCTGGATTGGTAAAAAGGCAAACAGGAATAAAGGGGGAAAGCCTTTGAAGTATAGGCTTCATAGAGCCGTCGATAGCTGCTATTGACCCCTCCTCCGCTTTCACTTACTAAGGTTCCCATTCCTAAAGCATGATTTGCTGGATACCCATTGCTATGCTAGCTCTGCTGCAGCATGCTGTCATACTGCTGATGCCAAGTATTTCCGCATTGATTACACCTCTGGGATTAGCTCAAATGCAAATGTGTGTGTGTGTGTGTGTGTGTGTGTGTGTGTGTGTGTGTGTGTGTGTGTGTGTGTGTGTGTGTGTGTGTGTGTGTGTGTGTGTGTGTGTGTGTGTGTGTGTGTGTGTGTGTGTGTGTGTGTGTGTGTGTGTGTGTGTGTGTGTGTGTGTGTGTGTGTGTGTGTGTGTGTGTGTGTGTGCCTGCCTAAGACTGTGACTGCTAGAGAGGAGTGAATCAAACACAATATCAAAGACTTATCCACTGAGGATTGTTCACATGTAAGACACTTATTGTATTTTGTACATTATACAATCCTATGCTTTCGAACAAGCTTTTCATGTTGGGAAGAAGAAAAAAAAACACCCACAGAAATAACCATAGAGGATATGTGTATAAAAATAAAAGTCTTGTTCATGTTCAGAAGATGTCTTTTAATACAGCATCTGAAGAGATTTCCTCCCACCGCATGTCATTAAAAAACAATGGGAAGCAGGCAATATACTGTATGGAAACAACAACAACAACAGCATGTTAAGGGCTTCCTTGAAAAAAGCCTGGGAAAAAAAAATTCCACGGAGAAGAAACAACGTCAGGCAGGCAGGGAGAGAGAGATTAACAATGCAGTCCCCCGTCTTATAATTACGCCGAGGATTAAATTGTGATCAGGCATTCTGAATTGATCTTCAGGAAAAACAACAGGCACGGAGCGCTGTGTAGCTGTAGCCTACACACACACACACACACACACATACACACACACACACACACACCCACACACACACAAGCATTTTGCATTATTAAAATAAATCCAATTTTGATTTGATAACGGATGTGAAGGTCAGTGCAACGCTCTGACTCAAACCCCTTGCAAGCTGTGCTGTGCTGTGCGTTTGAAAGCTGTTGCTCCTCTCGTGAGATCAGCATGTGTTATTTGTTAACGGTGCAGGATACTCCTGTGTTAAGCCTCAACTGTGCTATTTGCTTATCCAAGCACTGTAAGGTATGTTAGACAATAATTGAATAACACCCCCCCCCCCCACACACACACACACACACACACACAAATCTTTCTTATTTTGTTAACCACTGCATGACACCTGCGTCTGCTTTTTCTGCACTTTTCTGTACCCCCACAAGGTTGGATTTTAATTGATAATTTTACAATGTTGCCTGGACATTGCCAATACTGTCCTTAATTTCTAAAAAAAAACAAAATTGCAAAAATAGACATTTCAATAACCTGCCAGCTCCATCCTAATCCAATGCCCTTATAAATAAGCAGAGTGTGTTCTCGCATGGCACAGATAAGGGACATAAATAATTCTTGTATCAAAAGAAAAAAATGTAATTCTGTTAGGAACTGAAGCCCGCAGCATAGAGATATTTTTTATTGTATTGTCTTAGTGACGTCCCCTGCAATACATGCTACCAGCAGGAACTATTTTTAGACCTGTTTGTACACGTGTGCCTTTGTGTCTGTGTGTTTTTTCCCCCCATTCTTTGCATGTGCTGGAGACAACCACATATGTCCTGGAACAAATCCACCAACACTGCCATGTATACCAAAAAACACAGCATCACACTGCAGTTATTTCTTTTTTTAAATGAAAGTGGGCTGAACTCTTTTAGCCTGAAGCTGTTTTCTTTCCAAATGACTTTTAATGCTCAGATAGTCATTTATAATTCAGCTTTTGTTGCAACATAATGAACCCACTGGAACTTACTTAATATAAAAGACCATATTAATGTATACATATATACAGTGCTGTTTGAAAGTTTGTGAACCCCTTGAGCATTTTGGAATTTTATTGTGTTTAACCATTATTAATTCATTTGTATCAATACCAGTATTTTTTATATGAAATAACAGATGTTTGTTTATCAATTCAACATTTTTCTTTTTCAAGAAATCAATTGTTAAAATAAATAGAACAAATGATTTGCCAACTGTTGTATGTGCAAAAGTGTGTGAGATCCTCTGAGATTTTTTTTTCCCTTTTAGCATGTCTGACCTGTATGGGTTCAGTTTAAAACTCCAAAAGGTTCAAGGGATTCACAAACTTTCACACAGCACTGTATGTACTGTACACCTCTCCTCAGTCGGATCCATGGGACCAGTTCGGCACACTGTCATGAATAAAAACCCATCTCAGTCACATCATGAGCAAAATAAAACTGAATTGGGAAGCTTAAACATATACAGTCTTAACGGAGCCTAGGTTGCCTCGCGAACAAAAGCTTAAATCGTAGCCTTAAAGTTACTCCAGAGGGCCACCTAAGACGCTCAAATGCAACTTGTATGATCTTGGGGAAAGTGTGGGAGTCTGGTTTGAATAGAAATATGAAAAAGGGCACTTAACTATACAGGCACTCTAAGCAAATAGGCAGGTCCAATCATTACACACACCCCCTGCCACTGCTTATAAACAAAATCCTACCAAATCGTTTGTAAGGAAGAGTACAATTCAGTCTGTACTATTTTTCAAGGCACTAGAAAAAAGCCTTCATCCAAGTTCGGCATATTCTTCTGACTGGCCCCCTTGACAAGCTCCTGCCACCACCTTATCTTTCAGCGTCCCTCAACAAGGCCAAAGTAGAACACACACAATGTCCAGAGAGAATATGTCCATGGTCTTTCTTTATCTAGTTTGCTGCCAAATCATGTGTTATTTTGTGTGTGTGTGTGTGTGTGTGTGTGTGTGTGTGTGTGTGTAACCAACATATTTCCTGAACTGAGAAATGTATTCTTATATAGTATTTATGCTTATTTATGTATTATATATTATGTCTTTTATTTTAGTAGTTCCTATACATTTTATGTTGTCCTGTTATTTTTTTTCCCTATACTGTTTTTTAATTATTGAGGTGGAGGCTTCATACTGTATAAGCCCACTGTTGTTTTATTTATTTTTTGTATCTTCCTGCACTGTATTTGCTTGTTATCTTTGTCGTTCTGTCTGTACTTTTTTAATTGTGCCGATCAAAAAATAAACCTTAAACCTTATCTGTACAGTGTCAAGATGCCATATGGAGGTGTGGGTGTAGCATGTCATGGGTGGGAGAGAGATAGCGCGTTCTGTGGAACCAGAGAAACCAATCCAGGTATACGGAAGGTGTTCACGGTAAAGTGTCACCCTGGTTTCCGTTCACACAGTTGTCATGACTGCCTGGCTATAGTGACAGGTGTGTGTGTGTGTGTGGGGGGGGGGGGGGGAAGGGGCACAGGGAAGAGATGGAGACAGATGCAGGGGAATGGTTTCATAGTCTGCCAATGTAAAGTGAGAACATCTGTCGGCATTACAATACGAACAAAGAATTCCAACTATCAAGCTACACATCGCCAGAGTCTATACAAGGTATATAGTTTTTAGCCCATTTTGTCGAATTCATAACTTAATCATTCATAATCTATCACCATATTTGTCTTGATGGTGATTGTTGTATGTATTGTTCCCCACCTCAAGTGAAAAGCATAGCAGTACTTCAAGGCAACACAGCAATATGTATGAAAAATGACCAACACATTTCATCAATTTAAAAAAATTAAGGAAAAGTGAAAGCATAGCAAAGCAGTTATGATTCACTCATGGCTGTAAAGAAGATACCCCTAGATAGTAATTGCTTGTTTTAGTTGATGTGGTGAGTTAGCATTTGGTATTGTTGTTATATGATTAGGCCATTAGCAACCAAAACACACTGATGGACCAATTGCTCCATTGTGTTCAACCAAGTCGTGGAGTGGAAATCGGTTGTACTCATCTGCTTCCTTCACTTTCATAGCAAAAAAAAAAAAAGCTTGCAAATCTATTGCTTGCTAATAGCAGTGCATTATCATCATTTTAAAAAGGTGCACAGGTGCTTGCATGGCCAAAAGCAACGCAAGGAACTTGACAACACAGCAGCGATTGCTACCAGACATGACCAGCAGGATAAACAGGATGAAGAAAGAGAGCTTTACTAGAATTCTCACCAACCAAATGTTGCTAAAAAATAAGCTAAACTGAGATTTACTATCTTAGCATTAAAAGTAATTGGAAGAAACAGCTGCTGGCTAAGTAAGTTCAGCCAACTTGCATTAACATACTGCAGTGCTATCTTGTAGTTTGGCTTCTTTAACAGTTATTTAAATGTGAGGTGAGAGGGGGATTTGTTTACATTTGCAGAGCCTGCAGTTAGTTTACAAAACACATTTTTCTCTACATGTAATTCTTAGTATTTAAAAATGTCCTCATATTTCCAAAGACAATTATTCTAAAGAACCTGGAACCAAAGGTAAGAGTAGAATATGTCTGTAAACCAAACTGTTGTCCCTGCTGCTGTAAACAACAACACTGAAACGGTAACTTTACAGGAAGCTTTCTAACTTCAAACGATGGTCCAGGGATCCTATTTTACCTGTGAGGAAAGTTTGTTCATTCAGTTGTAAGATAGTAACATATGGATCAGATAACAGGCTGTGGTGGTAGAATATCCTAGGGTAAAGAGTGTCCTCCTCCCAGTAACCATGAGGTCTCTGGTTGGATCCCCAGCATCGAAAAGGAGGTTGTTAGTTGTAAAACCAGTGGTGGCTGCTATTACATCTACGGTGCCCACCATCTCTACCACTGTGTCCTTGAGCAAGACACTTAACACTGTGTGCTGGAATTTGTCGTTTGCGAGCAAGTATTTTTTTTGTTCTGTGTTGCATGGGGAAAGGTATATTCCACAGGTTGTTGCGTCTGTGTCTGCTGTCTAGGCTCAGCTGTCACATCAGATACAACAATATTCTGCAGGTATACAGGAGCCTGTCTGTGAGGTCTGTCTCGTTAGGGCCCTGTTTTGTCCCCATGTGCCCCCCCCCCCCCCCTCCCCCTCCCCCACTCCCCCCTGTCAGATTGGAAGCCTTCTCTGCATTGTGGGACAAATTAAGCACACATTTTTAAAGTCTTTATTATGGCCATTCAGTCCCAGCTCAAAGGCATCGTTCATTTAAATGATACAAAAAAAATAGTTTAGACGTCAACATTCCACTAAGCTTATTTCCACTTTTCAAATTGATGGCCCGTGGATAAAAAATGGCTCATGTCCAAATGCGTTTTTTTTTCTCAAATAAATGTGCCGAAGCCACGAAGAAAAAAAAATATGGAAGCAAATCAGAGTCATCACTATGTTTATGTTCAGCTCCCAAACCTCTCCTTAAAAGCAATTTCCTTCCCTTCCCCGAAGTTTGGGGGGGGGAGGGGGGGACAATCTTTTGAAATCCTGCGAGTAAGAGGAAAAGGGAAATATTCAACTGACATCTCCGGAATTTCAATGTGCCGGGAGGAAGACATATATTATCATACAGTACAGTCCCCTGCATGTTTCCCTGGGCATTAGTGTGAGGTGGTTGTGGTACATGACAGATTTTTTCGGTCAAAAAAACAATGTAGAAAGAGGGGCTATGCATGTGCTGTATGTAGATGAGGTGTGTGTGTGTGTGTGTTGTTGAGTCGATGCCTTTGTACATGTCTGAGTGTGTGTGTACACTGTATGTGAATGTGGATATTCATGTGTGTGTGTGTGTGTGTGTGTGTGTGTTGAGCGTGCTGAGTTCGGCCTGATAACCAGAATGTGCGGCGGTCACCTTGCCTTATGATTAAAGGTTTGCGTTCTTTAGCTGCTTAAAAGGGCCTGTTTGTCCTCAAAAGAAAAGAAAAAAACGGTAAAAAAAGCCTGTTTTATCAGTCACAGCCAGAACTCAATATTTTTTTTGCTATTTGCCTCAGATTAGGCTTATTCACAAGGTCCTATAGGTGGAAACGCTTTTAAAGATAATAGAGAGAGATTAAGATCATGCTCCGAAATCCCTTAACCAGGGAGAGAGAGAAAGAAAGAAAGAAAGAAAGCCCTTTTGAAATCAACAAAACATTCCCAACTTTTTGCTTTTGGATTTGGCTTAACTTCTTAAATGTCCACGTTAAGATCTCCCACACGATGCATTCAGGAGGATTATTTCTTCTTCTTTCCTAGGTCAGCCACAAAAGTGTTATAAAAAGAAAATAAAGAAAGCACAGCAGAATACATGATTAAAAAAGGATGAAAAAAAAACATTCCTGTAAAGCAAAAAAAAAATTGTCAATCGGTACGGGGGGAAGAAAAATAATTAATTAATTTGTGTGAATCAAATAATTTTCCTTGGAACGGGACCTGGAACACTTATATGATTCATTCCCATTGGCCGTCCAATCAAAGCCTTGTATGGTCACACTCTCTGCACGCTGTCATCTGTTGCTTTGCTGTCAGAGAATTTTGGAGAGGACATTAGCTTGGCCTCATGCAGGTGTCAGTTTAGACCTGCAAATGACAATGTCACACTGCCAATGTCCCCTTTACCGGCTCGCTCAATAATATCATAACTAGCAGGCAATCGGGCACTCTATGAATAGATTACAGATGAATTGGCCTTGCAGTTATTAATCAAATTCCAAATGGCAATGGCTCTCAATGGCAAGCTGGGTTATTTCTAGGACAAGGGATGCAGGGCACTAACAAAAGCAAAGGGCTTCTTTTAACCCTTGTAATTAATTGAATTCAGTATTTTTTCAAGTGGGGGTTGTATGAGGTTCTTTGGCATAGTTATTGCGTTACCTTATGGAGATGGTGATCAGCGCTGCAACTTTAACTTTCCACAGCTTTAGTTTGCCGCCCATACAGCCCTTTTTTGTATCCCTCCACCAATCAGCTGCTCTACTCAGAGCTATACTGCAGATTGTTTCAAGAGACGCAAGAAAACAAAAACACAGGATTCTTTGTCTTCTTTGTTGACATTTCTTCCGTCTTCCCTCCTTGTTCTTTTTGCCCGCGGTTGAGTTTTTGCCCAGTTGAGGTCAAGTGAGAAAAAAAGGTGAGCAGTGATGTGTTGTCAGTGAACAGTGGCAGCGTGCCCCTCCTGTAGTGGGAAGAGTTGTTGAAATGACCCTCGCACACAACCCACTAATCAGCGCTGTCACTGGGGGGAGGGAGGAGGTCCGGCCACCCCCCCCATCCACACACATCCACAGTCATTGGAGCAAAGCCTGCCGCTGCCCCCTGCCATTAATAAAGAGTCACATTTACATATATACGCTGACAGGTATACAGAGAGCACACACCACACCCATCAGCAAGGACTCTGCATACACACTGTCGTTTGGACCTATACTCACTTGTGTTTTTATTACATTTTTTTTTATGTATTGTTCCTTTATTTTGTTGGGAACAATCCATCTAGTGGCTCAATTTGAGTGATTGTGCTTTTTTGATCTCCAGCCCCACTCACGCCGATGTGACGGTCTCGTGTGACGCAGTAAACCAACATTGCTTTAAATGACAACAATCAAACCAGAAATCAAACCAAACAGAAAGGAAAATTAACAGGCAGAAAACAAGGATTAAAATTGTCACTATAAGTCAGTTGTGTGTGTGTGTGTGTGTGTCTGTCTGTCTGTCTGTGTGTGTGTGTGTGTGTGTGTGTGTGTGTGGGTGTGCGAGCGTGCATGCATGTGTGTGTGTGTGTGTGTATCTCCTACTTGTATGTATTTCATAGCATCAAATCAGCTCTGGGGTCACAAGACCACATCAAGTCATGGCACACGAGAGCATACAAGATTTGATTCGACCGAATAATCATCTGTAATAGTGGGTTACACACATATCACAGTGTATCACAGTTTTGTCAACTTGGAATAAAGACAAATGGCTTCGACGGCATAATTAACGTGCCACAGACCTGGTTATTTTGGAGTATGATTGTACCGAGCCCATCATGTGTGGTAGAAGGTCAAGGGGGGGTTTGTCAAAAGTGTCCTACACACCGAGAAATAATTGATGTTCCATATTACGCCCTCCTTCAACATCTCTTATTCCTAGCGGTCGCCCCGTTTGCTTCTGTGGGCCTTTTTTTTTTTTTACGATGCGATCACACAAGGTTACGCACTGTCAGATCTTGGGTGTCAGATCGCGATTTAAGATACTCTCCAAGACAAGATTCTACATTGGTTGTGTGTGATTAATGCAACTGAAATCCCGCGGTTGGGGTTTGTGTACATCTGTGGACACGTGATATGATAGGATGTGTGTGTGTGTGTGTGTGTGTGTGTGTGTGTGTGTGTGTGTGTGTGTGTGTGTGTGTGTGTGTGTGTGTGTGTGTGTGTGTGTGTGTGTGTGTGTGTGTGTGTGTGTGTGTGTGTGTGTGTGTGTATGTTTGGGTGGGAGGCAGACCGGTAATTAAAGCATTTACTGGTGTTTTTTTTCCCTGTCAAATCTTTTTTTTTTTTGCAATGTGCCTCTGAGTGTTATATATCTCATTAACAGGTATCTGTCTATCTGAGACAGGATACCTCAAAGAATCGTGTTAACACGTGGAACATTAAGCTTGGTGGAAAGACACTCTTTGACAGTTGTCTCTCTAAACTAATGACACATTGTTTAAATGGAGAAAGAAAAAAGGTGTTGCAAGAGATAATTGTCACCATCACACCATTTGCTTGATCAAAGACAATCTGGCAGTGTGACTGGACAGCCATAGTAATACCTGCCATTGCTCCCAGAAAAAAATAATATATATGCTGATTATCCCTGTATTATTTGTGTACATGTTTCTCTGCTCATCCAGGGGTAAAACTAGAGCATTCCTGTCAGTTGTTGTTGCTCAAGTAAAATATATGCGACGTGGAATAACTTGTAATGTTTGATGAGCCACTTAAGGCACAACAGCATGCCAATACAGCAGTAGTACTTGTGAAAATGATTTTCGCAAAACAACTTTACAAATGATCTCAGGGATTTTGAAAGACAAAAACAATATTAAGAAAAAAACTGTTGATAGAATGCTATGGATCTTGGTTTAAGATGGAGAGCAGATGGCAGGAGGATTGTGGAGAAAAAAACGACAAAATCCTTTGATATGTCTGCAACATCTCATTCAAGAGGCAATCAGCAAATACCAGTATGTGTGAAAGCTGTGTTCGGAGTGCACACCGGAAACCGGAGCACACGTTGGAAAAGGGAGATTCCCCAGGGTCGGCCAGTGCTGTCAGTGCTTAAAGCTAGGGTGGAGGATTTGGGGAGAAAATGGCAGTTGGGATAGAGATTTGAATCCGAATACCTCAACCGCTCCACTTGTTCTCTTTGGTCCCTCCCCGACACGCTGTACATCAACAAAGTCGTGCCAAAGTGAATGGACAGTCCCAACAGCCAATAAGAACAAATAATCTGAGCCTCGCTCTGATTGGTCAAAGTGTACAGCTCATGTTAACATTGACCAATCAGAATTCATATACCCCAGCTTTAAGCAGCAGATATCTGCAAGGGCATCCTTTGAACAATGTATCTCATACCTGTGTACTCTGTTTACGCAATACATGTGTTTAGTGTCCACAATGTAAATATTCACACAGAATTTGAAAAAATATAATGTATGAGCAATCCATGTTATTAGATTTCAAAAGCTCAATGTTGCTCATAGGTTATATGGTAGCGCGGCAATAGCACAAGCACCTACAGCAATCGTTAACAATACTGTGTATATAATGCTCCCAACTTATTAACCCCTTATTTCCTAAATGTACATCTTGTTCCCTTGTGCCCACATGCGTTTAAGAGTAAGTAGAGATTGTACAGTGACATAGTATTCAAAATCACACAGTCAATTCAATTGGACATTTCCATAATCTAATGTGTTAACACATTTTTAGGTGGTAAAAAAAGTTAAAAAGTAGAGCCGTAAATTTAACTTTAATGGTGAGGACTTTAATTAAAATAATGACAGTGACAGTTTTTTTTTTCTTTGACAATAGACACTTCTGTTACAATTTTTTGAACAAGTTCCAACAGAAACACGATGAAACACTTCTTGTCCAGACACACAGTGATCCTTTATGATTAAAATCAAAGACCGGGGGCCTGTAGAAGCGTAGAGCATTCACTTTGACGGACTACTCTGAAGTTCAACTCTTCATCTGTTTTGTCTGTACAGTCCATATTAAAAAGGAGCTTCCACCTATCCATAAAAAAATCCCCACAGTGCCCGATTTAACGTTATCCAAATAGAATAAAGCATCTTATTCCCAATGCACTGGGGAAATGCAAATGTCATGCCCATTTCTCAACGTAATGCCAGGTCCGGCCATAAATTATACGCAGCTCCCATCTCCCCTTAAGGAGCTAATTCCATAATTCACAATATATCATAATTGGAACGGTCATAAAATATGTGTTTCTCTGTAAATACTGGATGGAGGCTAGGTAATTCAATTCACCATACATGGGGGTAAATTTACACTGGCTGCGCATCAGTAGCTAATTTCCATGGGGAAATTAATCTCCGCAGGGTCTGGCATGAACGCTGACCACTGTCTCCTGTGTACATATTGACAGTAGGGGGAGGGGGGGGGGGGGGGAGTGGCTATATAACAAGCTCATAAATGCAACAGCTAAGTCTGTCTGCACAACTGTACAGCCTGCTATTTATGAAATCCACAGTCAAGCTGAAATGAAGCACTTAGGGACTGAGATGACTTGACAGTAGAAGGGTCTGTGGAGAGGAAAAAAGCTAAAAGGCAGGCGCTTGTGCTTAAGAGTTTTGGAGCGCTAACTTTATTTTAAGGGGAGTTATGATTATGATTAAACCTGTGGGGCATAATTTATGCCCCACAGGTTTTGTAAGCCTGACCACTCGTTTTATTTATGGATATAACACATTTGAACATACTTGCATATAGCCAATCAAAATTCAGCATGGCTTTCCATTCTTGACATCCATTCGTTATGTCACCAATTGATGAACGGCATTTCTCAAGCTAGATTAAACCCCATTTCAAAGAGCGTAAAAGCTATGCCTTTGTTTTGTAAATCACGCAAGGCTCTTCCCTTCCAAAATGTTGGATTCATAACTGTGGTGGATTCCAAGAAATCCCACTATAGCTGCCATGGATTGATGAAATCCGTGTTGGTTTTTGAAGACTTCCTGGGCATGCCTTCACTGCTGGCCTAGATTGGTCTGATGGTGCCAATGAAGGCCCAACCTTCTATCTTTTAAGCCATGCATCCTCTACTCATGAAGAGCTATACACATCTTACCAGTCCTCAACTTCTCAAAGAGTCATTGTTTCCTGCAAAAAAGACTGCAATGCCACCATGCATCTGCACAACTTGTGGACACAGAATGGTTGACACTCCTGCAGATTTAAGGCCACCATCTAAGGTGTGGCCAGTATATCCAGCTTTGAGTCAAGGATCCCATGTTAAATGTGTTGTATAGCTGAATACCAAAATCACTGGAATTTGGTTCAGAATCCATCCATGTGTTTGTGCAGTGTGTGTATTTGACTCCTAGCTGGTCTACTCCAGCAGAACTGCTTTGTCAGTTAGACAAATAAGCTTATCTTACTCTCTTCTCACCACACTTTCCAAAATCGGCGATCCTACCCTCTTCTTGTATCGATTGGCGATTGTTAGGAAGTAGCCACAATTTCAACTTCTCTCTCTAGCCGTTTTCTCCATATGCTCACTTCTTATAGACTGGTTGTGATCCAGCAATGTTAATGGACTTAGGGACAGTGTTAAATACAAGACATACTGCGGTCACAGCTTAACTGATCTGACACACAGTATGTCTCTAAGCAGTGTCATCCTTGATATTCTAGCTCTGTTCTAAACTTTATTGGATACCAAAGCAATTAAAGAACCGTAAAATCATATTCCTGTATGAGGAATCACAAAGCATTGGCAGAACATCAGACTGATAGACTGGTATTTGATCACCATTGTCAGATCCGTCTGTAAAAATCAGATCATGAGTTTTTAAAAAAAAGATACATTTCCATAATGATTTCCCATCACAGACATCCATAGCTTCAGTTTCCTTTCTGTCTATTCCTGGATGTCACCCCCCCACCCCCCCACACACTCATAACAATAACATCCTGGTACAACACCTGCCACATTATGTGATGACGTGAACCATCCCACCGTCCCTAGCTCCCATCTGGCAGCTGCCTACATTGTAACCGTTCGCTTACACTGGGGTTAATGAAACCCCCGTGTTAGCAAGCGCACCTCTGCGTTCAGGGCTCAAGCTGCTCGGAGATTCCTGTGTGGAGCCCTGAAGGATTGGCTCCATTATGGATGCCAGCAAGGGGCTACACACACACACACACACTTCCTGAATAAAATAATGCCCACACCTGCTACCTGCATGGGCTCAGCTTGTTGCCATGCAACCGTAGAGATGATGCATGCTGCTGATGCACTCCTCATGCTGTGTGCACAATGTCTCCAATTACAATAGGATTAGCGCACTTCCAAAGATGTTAACTTATTATTAACACTGCCCGGCCCAACAAAAAAAAAGTCACCACCTGGATTTTACAAAGCAAATAAGCAAGAGCTCTCCATCGGTCAAAAACTGAAGTGATTCATATGTTTCAGTTGGCAACAGGTTGTTTAACCCTAACTGATGTAGTGAATAGCATATTTCTTAAACAACCATGTCAGAAGACATATGCTGTGGTTTTTGAAAAAGATATAACTGTTTCAGAGGGGTGAAATGATTGGCCTGCATAAAACGAAGAAAAGCACTCAGGAGAAGTTGAAACTAACACAATTGTGTTAAGAACTGTCCAACGCACAAAGCACTTAAAGGTGCTGTAAGCGGAATGGTTATTTTAGCTAACTTCCCGTCAGTTACTGCAGTTAGCGGTCCCCTCGCTCGTCCCTACGTCACCACATGAATGCACTGCGGTCTTCAAGCAGCGAGTTATCTAGCATCATCTCAGATCCATAAGTGTGATACAACATGATAGAAGCCATCAAAACAGACATTTGGAAGGATTTTTACCTGCTCCTGCATAAACATTCACCCATCTGTTGCTCTGGCGTGCCCCGGCAGTGAGACCATGAGTGAGACGGGTGTGGGATTGTAGCGTTCTCTCTTGTGATTGGATAAAAATTTCGGGATCCATGTAGAACAGCTGACTGAGAGATCGGCTTCATGAAACGCGCACATTATGTAAGTGATCACTATATGAATGAAGAGCAATTTAACACTTATATTAACATAAATAGACCGCTTACTTCACCTTTAAAATAAATGAAATGATTTGCTGGATTCAAAATGTAAAATATCGAGTAGAAATCCCGGCTATGTTTAATAGTGAATGTAAGAGCATTTCCGCACGCACAATGTGAAGAGAACATAAGGGATATGGACTATGCGGATGTGTAGCCTTAAGAGAACCACTTATCAGTGGGGCTTATCAGGATAAAATGCTTCAATTTGCCAGGGAGCATACAGATTGGACTCAATGTAAAAAGGTTGTGGTGTGATGAGCCCAGATTGATCCTGTTCCAGAGTGATGGGTGCATCAGGCTAAGAAGAGGGGTGGATGAAGTGATGCTCCCACCCATCATGCCTAGTGCCTACAGTACAAGCCTGTGTGGCAGCAGGATCTGGGGTTGCTTCATTTGGTCAGGTCTAGGTTCTAAGCAACCTAATGTGCCAAATATAGCTTGCAATCAATGTTTTTGACATGTTTCTGATTTAAGGAATTTCCCTATGCTTTACTGATTTCTGAGTGGACTATGTACAAAATAATGGACTATTTGTGATGTTGAGGTTTATTCTTTCAATGTTGGACAATAATGTCCAAAAAAAACATCTTTAATGCTCATGACCACTGCAAGCTTGTCTACTTTTCACATGCAGGATGATAGCGATTATGAGTAGTCACGAAAATAACATTTCATTTATGATGATACAAATTTAATACGAATATCAGACTGTTGTATTCCGATTAGCAAACAGTTATTTATTTTGTCCAACTTGTCGGGGGAAAGTAGTGGGTTTGTGGCCATTTCAAACTTTTATATACCTAAAATATTCCATTCATAGCTATATCATTATTTTTTTAATGTCCTAAAAGTTTTTGGAGCTAAAAGGGGTTTTAGTGGTTTCGAAAAAGGGCAGTCAAAATGTCTCTTTGGCATGTGCACATTTAACAAACAGAAGAATAACTGGGAATGTGCTTACGATGAGTAAAGTGGACCATATTTGTTCTCATGGTAGATAATACACTCACAACATCAAAACACAATTTTAATTTGCTGCTTAATTGCCTTGAATTGTCATGTATTGTTTTGTACGGGGATTCCTGACTGAATTTCCGTCTTGTTACAATATTTCCCTTTATGTAAACGTTTGGGATTGTTAGGGATCAGAGCTTCACCAGCTATACCCCCACGTTAAGCCTCAGCTTCAAAAGGAATGAGCACCCTGTTAAAATGTAGTATACACAACCAAAGTGAGTGCTTGTATATTGCCACATTGAAATGCTTGGAAGTGTATTTCCTAACAGCCAGCTTGTCGGCTATGATCCATTGACAATCACTGCTATTTCACAACAGGCTCCGCTACACACCATGGATAACACCAACAATTTATTTTCAAAATGTGTTGAATGACACAAGGATGGGAGGTCTGCTTTTACCGTTAGACTTGGCAGTCAATATACACAGTATATGTGTGAGGTATTCCATGCCTGTGACTTTCTCTGTGTGGGTGATATCTAGCATACACTATTTCTGAAGGATTCATAATCACAAGTAAAAAAAAAAAAAGGCACTCTTCTTTGTGTCTTCTCACCCATCATCTTCAATCTCTCTTCACTCTTTCTTACCGCTATACGGAACAGCACTTACACAGTATAATCAATCTCAAAAGATGTGGCTTTTTTTTTCGTATAGGAAAATTACCCCTGTGAGAATCAAGGTGTAGGGAGCATTCGTTTGTGTGAAGATGTGGAGTATATGTTGAAGAGTATAAAGTAAAATAGGTGTGTGTGTGTGTGTGTGTGTGTGTGTGTGTGTGTGTGTGTGTGTGTGTGTGTGTGTGTGTGTGTGTGTGTGTGTGTGTGTGTGTGTGTGTGTGGAAGACTCAGCAAACATAAAAAAGACGAGTGGGGGAATTGTACCAAGCTACTGTTTTGATAAGTGTTTTAAGAGTCCAAAGAAGGAGCAGAGGAGTCAACGATGCAGATGATAGTCTGATGCGGAGGGCTTTTATCTATAATTACATGTCACTTGCATCGACACGAGCTCATTTACCCACAAAAGAGTCGCTGCACACCCATCCACCCTCATCCCATCCCATCCCACGTCACTTGCTAGTGTGTCTCTGGCTGATTGTGGGAGACCAGAGGTGAACTTGAACTACTGTCATGGATTTATGTGGATCATTATTCAAAAAGACCCCTTCAGAAATGATGGCATGAGTTCCCATGGAAAGGCATAATGACATTCCTCACGTATACATCGCGAATCCAGAAATGTCCATTGAAATGCAAGCAATTCAAACTGCAAAGTTTTCAAGTTGACCATTAGGTTTTTTACCGTGACACTGCAGATGAATAGGGTAAAGAAATGTACTAATCGTGAAACTCTTCTGATGGCAATTGTTGTTGAGTACAACATGTATCATTAATCAGATAATTAACAACATATGAACAGATCCTTTGGTAACAACCTTCAGAATAGGGCTAAAGGTGATTAAATGTAGGTGCTTTAGAAGTTGAGAGTATTGTGGAGAAAAAAAAATATGTTGAGATAATGGCCGTTAAAGATGGTTGTATAGGAAAAATATACAGACGCAAGACATTTTAGTCAAATACACACCTAGATGTACGTTTTGGACGTTTTATACTAGTGTGAAAGAAGACATGTTATGGAAGCGAAATAGAAAAATCTCAAATTGGACCAGTGCTTGAAAAAAGTATGTTGTTGTCTGCTGTGTCTGGCCTTTAAACATCTCAACATCTTACTGATCCCCTTCTTCTCTGCAGCCATCACCTGGGGAGGGCCTGCCTCACAGTCTGAAAAACCTCTGCACTCTGAACTAAGACCGTGGTTAACCGTGGTAAACATTATACCTTCTAAACATCAGAATGTAACCACAGTCAGTGTGAGCATGAAGCTATGCTGGTGGTAGCACTTAGCTTGGCACACCACTGACTGAGCAAAGCATCACAGAGCTGCTAATAAGGGCCGTAGACTCTCACACCACATCCAATATAATACCCATACGTTTATGTTATTTAGTATGGCAGGACAATATTTAGGATGTCACAATGTCCAATGCAATGTGCCTAAAAATATATATATTTTTTAAACCTTTATTTATACAGGTAAATTCCATTGAGACCGGAGACTCCTTTTTTCAAGGCAGACCTGTTCCCATTCCCACGTTACCGTTCACACACACATGCATACACCAATAGCAGGCTAACTATCGACGTTCACACAAGACAAGGTGGGTGAAGTGTCTTGCCCAAGGACACAACAACCATGACACAGGTTGCAAGGCGGGGATCAAACCGCCAACCCTTTGATCATTGGCCGACCCGCTCTACCATCTGAGCCAACTCTGTTTTTTTTTTTGCTTTTGCAGTGAACAAACCAGCGGGGGTTTTTTTTTGTTGGCTTTTCTGACCTACAATCCTCAGTACAGGGGAAGTTACATCACATCAACTGAACCGTCAAGAGAGAACAGCCAGCGATGTGACGGCTTAAGCAATAGTACGTCCCAGTTGTATGCACGCTGCAAGCAAACTACATACTTTAAATGTAGTATGTATGTAGTATAGTCAAAAAAAAAGAGTGTGCGATTTGGAACAAAGCAGGGTTAGTGGTCCTCCATCATTGAGTGCAATACATTTACTCCTGTGTGGAATGTTACACACACGTGATTGATTTGTAATAATAATATCCTCTCTTTATTTGACCGACTGTCTCCTGTCTAAACATTTAAGTTTCACCCGTATCTGGGATCCTCACCCTTTTATCTAATGTATTATTCGCATTACTTGTTTAACTTTGCGAGATCCCGTCACTTGATTGCAGCAGAGAAACTACTTGAGTTGGTATACGGATGAAAGCACTGACTTAGTACAAGGGCGGTTGTCATTGATATTCAAGTAATTCGATTTAGCCTGACTAGTCACTCCACAGATTGGATATGACAGTGACGACCTCAAAAGTCTGTCGTGGTTTGTGCAGATGACGTTGCATTTCCCAAAGCCTCCAAGGTCAAACTCAAGTGCTATTATTTTTTTTTTTAAAGCTGATGATGTGTTGATTAAGGGTAAGCTTTCATTGTTAAATGCTTGTCACTCAATTTATTTAACATCAATTTCCCTTCTGGCAATGACAAAGTGTTTGATTTAGCTGATTTGCCTTTGAAATTGCAAATGGGGGTGT
The DNA here is from genome assembly GCF_949987685.1 of Ammodytes marinus. Classification (NCBI taxonomy): domain Eukaryota; kingdom Metazoa; phylum Chordata; class Actinopteri; order Uranoscopiformes; family Ammodytidae; genus Ammodytes; species Ammodytes marinus. The sequence goes on from NC_137227.1 coordinate 7,864,063, forward strand.
CTCCTTGGAGCGAGCCGCATGCCACCACTCAATTTAGTTCCTTTGTGTGTGTGTGTGTGTGACTTTTTTGGCGGAGGTCAGCGTTCAACAATAACTGCCATTTCTCAGTGGAATCCTCCTCCCGACCAGATAACATGAACATAATATTAAAAAAAAAACATAACAGAACGCTATCAGCAGAGGCATGCATGGGGGGAAAAGCACGGGGGAAGATAAGCAGAAGAGAAGGGGGAGCTCGGGCTTGGTCAGAACTCCCACTGATAAAAAAAAAGCTGCATTGATTCGCATTATGTAACAATATGCAAAATGTTGTACGATAGAAGAAGAAAAATTAACAGGGCACTTTTTATTTTTTTCAACATTCACTGACTGAACTTTATTTTATATACTTTATAGGACTTTAACTGCTTTACAGTATGAATACCCTAACTACATTCATTCCTAGCTAAGGCAAAATATAGAAGGGAATTTTTTATGCTCTTCATCATCACCTTGTTTATGACTATCACACAAGGGGCAATAGGTGCTCCAGCAGACACGGCCAATTACCTTAACTCATTAAAAAGCCTGCTAGGAAGCTAATCTTAGTGCGGCATCTTGACCTGGCAGTAAATATGTAATCACGTGCAAACACATGCATTTCAGCTATAGCTGTTCGCCTGTGCCATGCTTGTGAATACAAATGGTAAAGCAGCGGAAAACGTGCCGAACACAATTCACATTTTTTTCTTTTGTAAGTCCTGCTACCTTATCGACGCATTGGACTGGAATGGTTTAAAAAATGGCTGGGGTAAGATATGACGTGAATTGGCTTTTGATGCTGTTGAGCAGTTGAGTATATAGTATAAAAAGGACAACCTTGTCTTTTTTCCTTTTTTTTTATGATTTAATGATAACTTTTTTTTAAAGTGCCCCCTTCCTCGCAACCTTGGTTTTTGACACAAAGCATGTGTGTCAGGGCTCCCAGTAGAAGGGCACACCTGTCCTCACCAGGTGTTCAAAGCTCTCTCCTCAGTCTTGCTACGCCCCCCCTCCCCCCCTCCTTCTTGCCTTGTGTTATTTTTTTTTTCCAGTTACATTTCTTATTCTCTATTTATCTGCTAATGAGGGAACATAAAATACGCAAACATGTCAGTGCACTCGTGACCTGACGCAACCTCATCATACCAGGTTGAGGTTGCTAATATACTCGGTATTGTCTTCCCTGCGAATAAAAAAAAAAATCAATTTCAATAGCATGGCAATGAACATTACCTGGCCTTGAATGTCACATGATTACTACGTCAATTACCAGTTGTGTTTTTTTCCCCCGTTGCCCTTGGTTATATTGACATTCTTAAATTGAGCTGTACGAGGGACTAAGGACTCCCAACTGCTTTTGACTGAGTATGTTCTGGAGGAATAAACCCCCGTCTTACCACGGACGGACTGTAAGCGCTGGCAGTGCATTCAGCAAGGATCTGCATGTCATAATGGGATATCATTACTTCACTAGCCTCATTACAAGGTCCTCATCTGCGGGGCTTGAGTGTAATGTTAATTAGTATGGAGGAGTTTGACCAAAAGGGGCATTGTAGCACAAAAAAAAATGCCATTTTGATTGGATTTTGCTCCCTTTTCATCTCATTAGGACCTCTATAATGGCCTGTTTTGGGTTGTCAGCCAAAGCAAATACAGCAGTTGTGAGGGAAGGGGTGTTCATGTGTGTTAAAGTGACTCTGGGATTGCCTGAATTGACACTGCTTTTACCAGCCTCGGGTGAAAAAAATCATTATGTGTGTGAGAACGTGTGTGTGGTTATGTCTTGCACTAGCCCTTTGAAAAACCAGAGTGGCACAGAGACACCTGCTGCACAGCGGATTTGCCAGAAGCCATTTGCATTGGAGATCCCCTTTTGCACAGGACTGAAAGCGCAATTACCAGCTCAGCTGTAGTTAAAAAAGGAAAACATTCCCTCAGTGAAAGACTGTGAATCCACAAAATCCATTCATGATCATGGTGGTAGCATGGCCTTGAGGAAAAGGGGGCCGACCAGTAACCACAAGGTCTCTGGTTCAATCCCAGCACCGGACAGGAGTGTGTTATTTGTAAAACTAGTAGTAGCTGGTATTACATCTACCATTGTGTCCTTGAGCAAGGCACTTAACCCCATACTGTTCAAGGTGCGCCTCAATGGCTGACCCTGTACTCTGACCCCCTTCAAAGTGTGGTAACTTGAGAGGGGATATGCGAAGAATGAATTTCCATATACAGTACCTTGTGTAAATTGACAGATAAAGAAACTTAACTTAAACTTAAATGCTTATCTAAAACACAAACTATCCACACATGCAGTGACCCAAAACTGAATACATTCTTTTCACTGGAGGCAGAATGCAACATTTCATAGATGGGTATAAGAAGGTTTTTCATAGTTCCACCCCCACTACAGCTTAACATAACGCAAAAAAATGTCACAGGTCTTTTTATGCCACAGTGCTTTAGAAAAATAAATGAAGCGGCTTGCTGCGCCTTCAAAAGTGTGATCTCACACCACATTCCTAAAACAGTCTTGTAAGCACATATGGTTTGCTAGTGATGTGTGTAGAATTACAGTCACACACTGGGATTACAGCAGTAGTGGGGCTCACGTTGGCTCAGCGCATGTCCGACGTCGAACGGGAGGTTTGTGTGTGTGTGTAAGTGGTATCAGGCTGTCATAGGGTCCCTCCGGGGCACTTTCCTCTTGTCTTCCTCTTGTCTATGTCATATCACCCATTTGTGGCACTGCATACCTGACCCCATAGGCACCTTTGAAAGTGTGTGTGCGTGTGTGTGTGTGTGTGTGTGTGTGTGTGTGTGTGTGTGTGTGTGTGTGTGTGTGTGTGTGTGTGTGGGTTCTCATTTCTTTCTTTCATGTGTCACACCGCCGCGCATCATGTCTGAACTTATATGTTCAGCTCTCCCACTCACACTCTTTCTCAACCTCACACACACACACACACACACACACACACACACACACACACACACACACACGCATACACATTCAGGTCAGGGTCTTAGAACGGGGGGAGAACCCACAGGCAGGCTGGTATCCAGGCTTCTCTGCCGTTTGAGCTCAGCTGTCTTAGTCTCATCCGCCTTTGAAGTGGATAGAGACAGTTGGATGTTGGAGGAGCTGTGTGCGCTCCTTTGGCTGAGGAGAAAGCTGCGGAGTAACATCAATGGGCTCAACACGGTCATCATCCAAGCGCACACACACAGACACACACACACACAGACACACACACACACACACACACACACACACACACACACACACACACACACACACACACACACACACTGTAAATACAGGCTCACAAGAGATGCAGTGATGGAGAAGGACAGAAAAGAAAAAGAAGAAAAATAAACTTCCCAACAGAGGAGAATACTAGAATAAACCAAAAAACTTGGAGTGTAAACAAAAACCACGCGAGCGAAGAGATGCAGGCTTACTTGAGGTCATGACCCTATCAGTTTCAGCGATACCCAACGGTGTAGGGAGAGCGGTGGTTTCCATTAAGTGAGGACAGTTGAAGCCCAGTAGAGAGCTACAGTATGGCATAATAGAATGGGGGGAAAAAATCCTGAAGGTTAGAAGGGGAGTATCAGAGAAGCTAGAGTAAAGTGTTTTCAGATGACTGCTGTGTGTGTGGAGGGGGGGGGGGGTGAGAAGAGGGGGGGGGGGGGTGTGGAGGCTTGTGCTGGAGGGGGTCAAGGTGCCAGAAGAATGGAGGAGACAGACTATAACACAAGGGGGAAAAGAGGGAGTGAGGAGATAGTCCTAACCAAGAGCTTATGACAGCATGGGAGATGACTCCAGGGTCAGCAGTGATGGGTGTGTCATCTAAACCCCAGGTAATAGTACAGCTCCACATACACTACAGTATAGGTATCATCAGCACAGGTAAAAATAATCTCACCAAAAAAAAACACACACCGACTTTTGGTTGTATCTGGCGCAAAGCTAGACAAAGCTAACCAGCGACAATTTTAGATGTAACACCTAGAAACATCATCCCACACTCCCTGATCTCCACAACAAAATAGGGGAAAACCATCTGCTATTTTTCTTTGGACTCCAAAATGCATGGATGGTGCTAAACTTCACTCCTCCTAAGAGTATGGCAGCGTGAAACAGTGTGAGGCAACACTGTTTGTGTTAGTTTATAAAAAATAAAAAAAAGAATGGAGCATAGCGTTAGTGGTCATCTGATTATTTTGTTCCCTCTCCTTTCCATTGATTGGTCCAATCCCCTATCTTGTCATCTGATTGGTCAGTTTTTTCTCCTCTCATGTCCTATGACTGGTCCGTGCTGTATATAAACTCAAAGGAAACTGCTCTGGAGGATAAGCATAATAGAAGCACAATGGAATTTATTGACATGGCCTTCTGCTTTCTCCACCATCTTCTAACAGCAGGATCATAGCATCTGTGCGTGCCAGTCCATAGGGAATTGCAGGGGAGAGAAGGCATTTGTCTTTTCCTAAAAAGGTGTGGCACAGATGAAGTGTCTCCTATAAGAACAACCCCCCCGGGCTGTAGCAGGATGGCACTGTCCAATTACCTAGACCCATCTACATGGGCTGGTAGTGACACAGCAGCTCACCCTCTGCCAGGAAAAGAGAAGTTGTTAACCCTTTTTCATTAAGGCCTAACTCGATTCAAGTTGATTGTGTGCTCTTAATCGAGACAAAAAAAGTGTGTGTGTGTGTGTGTGTGTGTGTGTGTGTGTGTGTGTGTGTGTGTGTGTGTGTGTGTGTGTGTGTGTGTGTGTGTGTGTGTGTGTGTGTGTGTGTGTGTGTGTGTGTGTGTGTGTGTGTGTGTGTGTGTGTGTGTCTTGTATCCTGATGTTAAACAACTGAGTTATATGTATGGCCTGCAGGACAGTTGTAATCGATCCACAGATAGTCACCTTTGTCTGTGCATTAGTCTGTCCAGTTGTTCATCTGACTGGGACCAACCTATCCAGAAAACTATAATCCAATGTTATCTTAGCTACCAATACTGTAGTAAGAAACCCATTGCTTTTTGTAACCCTAAGACCTTTTTCCTCAGTCGCTATCGTGAAAACTTTTTACCATCTCTTGGCTCCCCTAATTTTTAAGCCACACACCTCTGCACTCTCAGGGTGAGCAAACTGTTGATTTTACAAGACTATGTGACTTTTGTTCGAAGTATACCACCACCGGGATAGACTAGATTTAGATTTCGGAGCATCACCCATCCACAAATATTGGCCCTATGCACATTCATGCATTCATTCATGCAGCAAAAATGGAAAAAAATCTAGAGATGCATTATTAACCACTTATTACATCGGTTTAACCCATTCGTTGGTGAGACTGCGACCCTAAATGTGGAGCCATGTAATATTTAAGCAGGGAGCTCTTCTGTTAGCCAATAAGGGGAAATGCTAACACCACTTGAGCCATGACTATTTGAGTATTCCCATTCTTAATAAGGCGGATTCCTATTTTAAATACTAAATGTTTAACAGCAAATCATATGTAGGATTATACAGCATGAAAAGTCTTCACAGTGCCCAGAACCAAGTAAAATAAAACTGTTATAATCCCATGACAAGTGGGCAAAGTCCCATCATGCTTAGTGGACCATGCATGCAATACGTTTTGTTTTCTCAACTGCTGTTTACAAGTTCAGGAATGGACTTTAATGGACCTTAATGTTTGAAACCAACCAGATGAGATGGAAATGACAACGTCTTCCATTCCATGACAACCTGGTTACATTGCATGTGTTGATGACATATGATGGAAAACTACTAAATGTACCTTTTGTTGAGATGTGTCTCTCAAAAAAGACTGTAATCTAATTGAATGTAAATATATGGCATTTTATACAGTATATAATGCCATTTCTTGCTACAAGGTGCGAACACACACTCACACACACACACACACACAAGCACACACACACACACATACACGCACACACACCTCCATCCACTCCATCCTCAAGCAATCAAGCCAACCGTGCAAACTTTCAGGCTGTTCAACTAATGAAGACACATAAGTAAGCTGTATTTGCACTCAATAAATAATAATTACAGCCGAATCCAGAGCGCTCCAGTTTCCTCCTGTGCTTAATTAGCCGTGTATCTCGATCGACTCTTGGTGTAATACCTCATCAGCCAGGAGTATCATTCGAAGACATGAAATCACCTCTGAGCCATTCAAAAGCAAGGAGGGATGTACTGTAAGGTTGTTTCTGTCTAACGTCCTTCAAATGTGAGTACATACATTGCTACCACTGGTAAAAAAAAATATATACTATTATATTTATATAATACTATCTAATTTTGTTATCTCTTATTTTATCCATTATTTTTGAAAGGGTTGATTTGTGTCTTAACATTATGCCCCAAAAAGCTCACATTATAAATTGATTTTCCTTTTGTTGATAAAATGCCTGAAAATAGCAATAACATCCTGTAGTTTTGTCTCTGTTTTTTTATTATACTGTATGTGCACTCTTGCTCTTTACTGCAGTGGTCCAGCTATCTCTTTTTTTTCCCCTTCGTCTCCATGACCACTAAGAGAAAACAGCCTTTTGAGGCCATACGTGAGAGAGGGCACCATCCGAGAGGTTGATAATTGCACAGCACTCTAGCTCTTTTTACAGCATGCGGTCTTGAAAAAAGCGCTGCAGAGAGAAGGAAAAACATTAATAGCACTAGATGATGGAGCAAGACAAGAGGGAAGTAAAAATCAGAAGGAGCAAAAACCTTCTGTCATACACGTGTGCAGCTCGACGGTATATGGCATATTCTGATTGAAGGTGGTAACAGCGAAAGCCAGGCCTCCAATTAAAGTCGAGGTAACACTTTATAATAACTATCCGTTGTAACTAGTTAATAGATCATTAGTAAACTCTTAATTAATGATTATTAATGATTTGTTAAGTGTTTGTTAGCAGTTTGTTAAGGATTTATAACAATGGTAGATAGTTAATAGCTTAATAATTGAATCAGTTCATCTGGGAGGTAATCCGAGATTAACTGATCACGTCACGTTCAAGTCCATGGCATGCACAGTGTGTATTGAGTTTATTTAAAAATATTTGAAAATGGGGCTGCCCTCAGTTGCCCATGCACTGTGTATAGTCTATAGCCTATTTCAGCCTCGTCGGTATCTCGGATTACCTCCCAGATGAACTGATTCAATTATTAAGCTATTAACTATCTACCATTGTTATAAATCCTTAACAAACTGCTAACAAACACTTAACAAATCATTAATAATCATTAATTAAGAGTTTACTAATGATCTATTAACGAGTTACAACGGATAGTTATTATAAAGTGTTACCAAAGTCGATAATCTTAAAGCATTTAAATTTACCGACATGTGTAGCCTACTGTAAAGGATTTACATTTCATTTTATAGTAGAAAAAATATTATGTAAATGCCACTTAGCGGCCTCCTCCATTTCAAGTTTTACAATAGCTCGGATGATGGCGATAATTACATTTGCCATCTGTGTCTTACAAGAGCATCTAGTATAGCTGCAATACGTCTCACTGTCTCTGGCCTGTTTTGCACTTTTTTGTTTGCTCGGAATCACAAATGTGCCGTAGACGCAAGGCGGCCAAGGAATTTTACAAGTGTGGCACATGACGGTGTGTATGTTAGCCTAGAACTAATAAGGTAAAAAAGGGTTGACTCTTGTGTTTGTATGAGTGTGTGTGTGTGTGAGTTAGAGAGGAGACACAAAAAAAGAGTGAAAGCGCGTCCCCATGCCACTAGCTCTGTCAGCATGCTTTTCCTTCACACACTCACACACACACACACACACACACACACTCTCTGTCTTTCTCACACACACACACACACACACACACGCGCGCACACGCACACACACTCCACTTCATCCCCCGCACCTCCCTCTGCCTTTTCTATTCTGTTTCGCCTGGCACCATTACCTCACTGCAGATTCCCATCCTTACAGGCTGCATGTATTGCATCTGTGATTTAAGAGGAGGGGAAAATCTGTGATGGTGTGGAAGCAGGCTGGACTTGGACCTTTAATTTCCACCTGGATTAAGTCCAGCGGGGCACTGCAGAAGGCGTGCTAACCTCCAAGGCTCTCATAAAACAAAGTAGGAAGACACCTCCGATAAGACTGTGTTCGCCCCATGTGTAGTTCATATCCATGCACAATAGCTTGCGTGTTGTCCCTCCAGTATTCAGTGTATTATCCTATCTCTCTCTCTCTCTCTTTTTCCTCTCTCATTCTTTTCATTTCCTCCATCTCCCGCTTTTCATTTCCTTGCGTGCGTCTCCCCTCCCGGGGGCCCTCTCTCCTCTTATTCCTGTTTGCCGAGGCATTAACCAGACCATTAATGTGACGGCAATCTACATATGAAATGTAATTTGCAAGAAATTAATTTCCTAGCCTTCCATCTGTACATTTGCACTCGTCCCCTTAATTTGTTTTGGAGGGAACAATTCCATTGGTCCACCATCTGGGCATTTGGAAAAAAAGAAAAAAAGAATTAGAGATGTATTCATTTAATGTTAACGTGCATATGCGATTGGCTCCATGTTAAAAAATGTTTTTTTTTAAAAGACGGAATAAATAAATAATATGAAATTGAAGGAACGCAGATGTCTGATTAGACATTTTTAAAGAAGGGTTTGAATGGAAGTGTCGCATTAACGACGCAAAAAAAAAAGCCACTTCAAAATTGGGAGGGACAAAAAGGAACAGGGCACAACATAATATCAGGGGTTTTAGGAAACTCATTCTGGGAGGGTGATAGAGAAGGCTGCTGACTCATAAAGCCCTGTGCCCACTTTAAAACCATCACAGTTGGTTGCTGCTCCAATGGCTCCCCTCTGTTACAGGCTGCTGTTTACCAGTCTAGTCCGGCGCCAACCTCCCAAAACATTCTCTGCCGTCCTATTATAGTGGCCCTGGCAAGTGGGAACGTTTTGGAGGCAATAGGAAGTGTGGGAGATGGAAGGCCTGGAGCACAGGCACATGTCTTTGGCTAGCATCTCCCCTCAATTAAAGCTTTTCAATCAGCCAGTGTATAGGCAGCGTTCAGGCTGGGGCTGCAGCCAAGGCAATAGTCTATATGGGACAAGCCTTTGGGAAGAGTCAAGAGGACGACCAGACAACAAACAAGGCTGCACAAGAACAATTGAGAAAAAATACAGACAAAGACACAATGCAAAAGGTTGATGCAGAGTGTTTCAGAAATGTGGAATTTGTTACCGCCGAAGGAAATGTAAAAAAACTTGTAACGTAAGTCTGAAGCAACCAAAACAAACACCCATAATTATGATTAAAAACACAAGCACATCTTTACTTATGAGCAGATGCAGAACACTACAGAGATTCGGGGAGTGGTAACAGCCAACAACAAGACAAATATCCTCGCTAGTATAATGGGAATGGCTGGAGCCAAAGACTGAAAAACAACCGGAGATGTCAAAAATGTGTGATTATGATTGGAGGGCACTATAGCATTGGGGTTACATGAGGATCCTGATGGTATATTTCTATGTTCTATGGCATGTTCCTTTTTGGGGAATTTGGCGATTCCAGGAAACAGATTATGTCCATGCTTATACAGCCCACTGATACGTATGGGTTGGACCTCAATGTGTAGGTTGACATTTTGGTGAGAAAATGGTGGAGGTTATGAGAGCCACTCCCACCAACACTTGCCAGAAAAGCCAGAGCAAGTGACTGCACTCTTTGAAAAATGAAATTCTTGCTGAAAAAGACATGACTACTTAACTACTGGCAAATCATTTTTTTTTACTAAGGAAATAATCATCTGCAAAGCACTATGCTCTGGGACTCTAGTTTGGCCTTCCTTAAAAAGAAGAACACAAGAGAGCTCATTAGACACAATGCTGTGTTGTTGCATGTAAAACAAAATTGAGTCAAAACTTTTTGGAGAGTGAACGTCAAGAGTCTTGCGGATCAAATCTGCATAAAACTCAAATAAAGCAAACGAATGAACTGCGTTAGAAACAAGCTTAGCATTTGTACTGTTAACTTAGTTTCCAGTGATGTAACATAAAAAAATCTGGGTGCATATGCAGCCCTTACTTACTGTTACTACATCCATTATCAAGTCTGTACAAATAAAACCGTGTTAACAAGTGCACTCTTACATCTGCAGATGTTAATACGGTAAGTGCAGTGAAGTGTTTTTTTACCAGTTTTTCTCTTAACACACTGTAATAACTGTGCAGAGCTTTCAATAAGGGGTTTTATAGAACAGCGTATCATGTAACCCTTGGGAAGAAGTTGATGGAAAGTCATCATAAACTAGCGCTATACACTGACAAAAAGGATTACCGTCGCCTATCGCTGTATTTCATAAGACAATGGAACAATAGAATAAGACTTGATTGGTGCAAGTGAATTAGTGGAAGGGCTATAGCTTAGCTGCGATATCAAAATGTTATACGGTATATTGTTCAGCGCGCACACAGAGTACGGACAGGTATCGGATCATTGGGAGATATTCCCTGAGACAAAAAGAGATTTTGACACGAAGGCATTATCCGGAAAAGCCGACTACACCTTTATTAATGTTCACAAAACGAGCCTTAAGTATCCGTCGCACCTCTTGGGATCACACGGGGTTAATTGTGTTCCAGAGCAGAGTTTTGCTCCAGGGTTTTAGTAATGGCAGTGGACACAGCGGAGGATGGAGGGATCGAAAAATACCGTCTAATGTTTATTTTTTTTTTCTTTCTTATGTATCCCTGTTTCCTTGCTTGGGTCTTTTCTCACTACATCAGCATGAACCCTATACACAATGTACAAAATTTGCATGTCCTCTGCATGGCCTCTTGGGACTTCCATTTGGAAAGGCCCCAGAGGGGAGAGAGAGAGAGAGTGAAAGAGCAGCAGAAAACAAGGTGTAGGTAGACATGTGGGGGTAGGGGTAGGGGGAGGGGGTAGGAGGGGGCATCCAGGCATCCTCATGTGCACCTGCAGTGTTTGATGAATGACGGGGATAATGACTGATGATATCTGGGAGGCCTTGGGGAGAACACCTGAGTGCTTCTATCAAACACACACACACACACACACACACACACACACACACACACACACACCGACGCTCATGCACACACACACACAGCCCCCGTGGTTCAGACATGGTCATTGCCGTGATAAGACAGTGTAAAGTGTTAGATGGACCTGATCACAGTATTGGCTTTGTATATCAATCTTCTCCGTAACTCAGCAATTATATTCCCACACAGGTGCCGAGTGCCTTCCCATACTCACATTCACAACGAATGTGAACACTCACTCAAACGACCCAGCTGTTGGTATACTTTCTAAACTGCTCACGTACACAACTATTCCCACAATAAAGGGTAGTGCAAAGGGTTAAATGAACCACTATGTTACAATGCTTGCTGATTAAAGGGGGACAGTAAAAATCTCCTATTCAATTGTTCTCCATTATTGCTGACTACACCATGCATGGATTTGCAGATTTTTTGGTTCGAATGGATCTGCAAAATTGGATGACAAATCAGATTTTTGCTGCACATTATTGTGAACTATCTAGCAAATAATGAAAAAAAATATAGAAGCGAATTTTTGAAGAGTGTTGGTTTTGATTTTACAGGGTGTTCAAGGACACACTGTAACACACACAATCTGTCCAAGGAAAAGAAAAGTGTGTGAGTGCGTCTCAAACTGACATTAACATGCAACTTAAATGGAACATCACAGGTATGAACCTAAATGAAATTCTCGATTGATTTATCAAAATTGGACCACCAAAAGTTCCAATAAATGTTGCTTTGGAAAGATAGACTTTCAATCAGCAATTTATATAAGTGGTTAAAGTGATTTAACATTGGACAGCTTTAACTTTAACTGTGGTTAATTACAGTTATTACAGTTTAGAGAAACAGACAAGGATAATAAATGCTGCATGAATTTAAAGTTGTTTTAAATAAGTCATTAAGTAACTTTTTTTGTCTAGCAGAGCCACAGAGCAGCCAGTTGTGTGTACAACACGGACTGGCAGAGAAAAGGAACCAGATGTCTTTTTGCTTTCATGCGCAGAATGACAATATTAATGTGGCTTTAAAGACCAAAGTGTTATTCTAGCGAGTCTTCTTTAAATGAGTGTTACATTCAAATTGGTGACATTTGGAGATTCTGCAGCGAATTTAATTTTTTTAAATTGTCATGAATAGCTCGTCAAATGACCAGTGTTCACACTCAAAACATTGGATGAAAAACAGCAAAGCGATTGCCCCCACTTTCCACCCACCCACTCCCCTCGTGGTGGGGGCACCTGCATAGCACTGCCACACACTTCAGCTAAATTTGCACATGAATAGCCCCATACTTATTACCTCATCACTAGACACTTAGCTTTGATTGCTGTATTTCTTTGGGAATACACAGCCTCCCTTAACTCATTTGGAGCAACACAGAATCAGTGCGTTCTCAAATTTACAGGAGAAATACAGAAAAATATTGACTCTAACTACACACTGGTTCATTTCTATATTTTGTTATGAAAAAAGATTTCTTTTAAATTGCATTTTTTTTTATGTTGTCATGAAACTCCAGAGGATTTCAGAACAATCCAAACACCACAGACCATAAAAAAATACAATGAAAAGTTGAATTACTTACATACAGGTCCATTAAAGTTCTGTAAGTGACAAATAAAAAAAGTGTTGCCTACAACCGCCCTAAAGATTAGCATACTAATGTGTGGTTGGGTTTTATATATGCATTCACAGTCTAACAGATTTTCCTTTTTATCATGTTACATTGTGATTAAACCACACATGTCCCTTTGAAGAGTCACAGAATCACAACAGTTTTTATCATCTAGTCTTATATTAACAACCACCTTAAAAGCTGCAGGAACTGGTTTTTAGTGGCTACTTTTTGGCAGCGGACTTTAAGCCGTGATCATTCCCCATTCTGGAGAACCCTTGTTGTCACATAAAATTGCATGTAACGGGTAAACATTGTATGACATAATGATTTAAATTAATTGAAAACATTTAAATTATATCAAAATAGCAAAAAAGGTTAACCTAAAAACTGAAGGGATAGATCATAAATATTTAAAACATTTAAATATGAAGTCCTTTGACCATTTTTGGTCATAGTGAAAAATTAGGAAGTTTCCTTTTTTTTTTAACCTTTATTGAGTCCGAAGATTCTTTTGCAAGGGAGACCTGTTCCCATTTACACGTTACCATTCACACACACATTCATACACTGAAAGCAGGCTAAATATCGACATTCACACGAGGCAAGGTGGGTGAAGTGTCTTGCCCAAGGACACAACAACCATGACACAGGTGGCAGGGCGGGGATCGAACCTCCAACCCTTTGATCATCGGCCGACACGCTCTACCAACTGAGCCACAGTCGCCCTTTAAGATGACACTAGGGTTAAGTTGTTGACGACAACATGAACCAATCATGGGCTTCCCTCCATTTCAGAAGGAACATTAGGTCTGAAAGCGGCCATTTTTTTCCTGACATATAAATGCTACTGTGTCTGTGATTAAGTTGAAGTTTGTTTGACACACTCAGACAATAAAGTAACGCAACTTGCCAGCGGTGGGATCATTACATTAGCAATAACATTAAAGTTTACAGATGGCTAGCAATAACGAAGAACAGCAATCTTGATTTCCAAGTGGGTTTTAATGCATTTAAAGCACATGTTTATACCACCCCCTGACCCCTTACAGCTTACACTGCACAGTTATTATAACCATTAGTACAATTCCCGTATCTCATTTGACTGCGGGCCACACACCAAAGACAATTAATTCCAGTTAGTGTAACGCATGTTTTCATGACATATGTGTGTGTGAGTGAATCCAAATTCGCAGCGCATAAACATTTGCATTGAAGTTAGCTCATTATCTGCTTGTTTCTGCACAGTTCAATTAAAGCTTCTGAGTCTATGATTGTATCCTCGGGTGGGAAAGCCTTTGATATGGTTCTGATTATAATTTGCTGAGTACACACTAAACAATTTGTGGCTTAGTTGCTTCTATTTCAAGCCGTTTCCATACAGCCAAAGAAGCACTGTACCATATTCACTGGTAGCTCATATTATTTTCCTTAACTGTCCAAATAACTGTAGTTCTCATGCCATGGACCAGACCTTACTATCATGGACTCAAATGTACACTCAGTAGTTTTGGGCCTTTTTTGAATGGCAAGAGTAAATTGTTTCCACAGACCCATCTGGCTGGAGCTGACCAAAAAGCATCCTACTTACTAGACAAGAAAAACTCAACTTAACTCATTTTCTGGAGTAGTATAGTAGACATGTACTGTAACATGTGAACATTTCATATCTTGATTAATGTGGTGGAAACATTTGTGATTTGTGATTCACAATTCACAAAAAGTGTTTTGGGGGACGGACTTTTCAAACCAGGTTCCAGAGTGGAATCTTTTGAATAGGCTACTCCATGTAAACTACAAAAATGGTGACATCATAGCTCCACTCCTCACGTGTGTATACTGTAACATTTACAGTCAAATAGCCCCACACTTGCTAGAAGACAACTAGCAAAGACAACATGTCAGAATAGTGGATTACCGAGTGTTGTCTGTGTTGTTATCTCTGAGACGTTCATTAACGCTCCTCCAACACAGTGTAGATTTGCTACACAGTGTATCAGCTGCACCGTTACTGTGATCAGCGGAGATGGATTGTTGACAAATTGCACCGGAAATGCTATCTATACTACAAAGTTTCACTGCCAACTACTGGCCTGGCGTATGTACTACAGTGATTTGGGTTTCCTTTCTTTGTGGATCTGTGTGCATGTGGAGCCTATTCAAAAAACACTGATTGCGTTCCGAATCGCATACTCTTTCTTTTTTCTATTCTACATACTACATCCGACGATAAAAAGAATCTAGTTGCAGTAGGCATACTAGTGGGACATACTTTACTCTCTTATTTCATCATAACATTGCGCCTTGATCTTGCCTCTTGCTTTTATATCCGTCGCATCCCCTTTTGTTTTCATATGGAGGCTTCGTCGATGTGACGTCACTTCACGTGCGCACTGGATTGTGGGTCAGAATCGCCCAAATAGGATGCAGTTTTGAAAACTAACAATCTTGGCCGCATGAAGCAGGACATCCGGGTACTTCTAACCATCCTAAATCTGGCCACAAGAATCGGGACATCCTAAATCTTTTTTCTACATACTATATAGTAGAAAGTATGCGATTCGGAACGCAACCTACAGTCCCCTCCATAAGTATCGGAACAGTGAGGCCAATTCCTTTATTTTTGCTGTAGACTGGAAACATTTGGGTTTGACACCAAAAGATGAATATGAGACAATAGCTCAACATTTCAGCTTTCATTTCCAGGTATTCACATCTGGATCCGATACACACCTGAGAAGATATCATTATTTGTAAAGGAACACAACATTTTTAGGCGAGCAGAAGTATTGGAACAGATAGACTTTAAATAAATTAAAGTGAATAAAACGTACAATTTTGTCGCAAAACCTTTGCTTGCAATAACCGCATCAAGCCTGTGACCCATTGACATCACCAAACTTTTGCATTCTTCTTTTGTGATGCTTTTACAGGCTTTCACCGCAGCCTCATTCAGTTGCTGTTTGTGTTAGGGGGTTACTCTCTTAAGTCTCCTCTTTAGCAGGTAAAATGCATGCTCTATAGCGTTTAAGTCTGGAGATTGACTTAGCCAGTCTAAAACCTTCCACTTCTTGCCCCTGATTAACTCCTTTGTTGTGTTTTGGGTCCTTATCTTGCTGCATTATGAAGGATCTTCCAATCAGTTTGGTTGCATATTTCCTTAAATTGTCAGACAAAATGTTTCTGTAAACTTCTGAGTTAATTTTCATGTGTTACATCATCAATGAAGAATAATGAGCCCGTCCCAGAAGAAGCCATGAAAGCCCAAGCCATGACATTGCCTCCACCGTGTTTCACAGATGAGCTTGTATGTTTGGGATCATGAGTAGATCCTTTCTTTCTCCAAACTTTAGCCTTTCCATCACTTTGGTAAAGGTTCATCTTGACAACAACACAGTGACACATGATGGCAACAGCAAAATGAACTTAGAAGTCTACAGAAACATTCGGTCTGCCAATTTAAAGAAAGATGCAACCAAACTGATTGAAAGATGCTCCATCATGCAGCAAGATAAGGATCCAAAAAAACTGCAAAAACAACAAAGGAGTTCATCAGGGGCAAGAAATGGAAGGTTTTAGACTGGCCAAGTCAATCTCCAGACTTAAACGCTATAGAGCATGCATTTTACCTGCTAAAGAGGAGACCGGAGGTAGTAACCCCCTAAAACAAACAGCAACTGAATGAGGCTGCGGTGAAAGCCTGGAAAAGCATCACAAAAGAAGAATGCAAAAGTTTTGTTATGTCAATGGGTCACAGTCTTGATGCGGTTATTGCAAGCAAAGTATTTGCGACAAAATATTACGGTTTATTCACTTTAATTTATTTAAAGTCTATCTGTTCCAATACTTTTGCTTGCCTAAAAATGTTATGTTCTTTTTCAAATAATGATATCTTCTCAGGTGTGTATCAGATCCAGATGTGAATACCTGGAAATGAAAGCTGAAATGTTGAGCTATTGTCTCATATTCATCTTTTGGTGTCAAACCCAAATGTTTCCAGTCTACAGCAAAAATAAAGGAATTGGCCTCACTGTTCCGATACTTATGGAGGGGACTGTATGTCTCCTAAACGTGGGAGTTTTTTTTAAAACGTGGCCCTCTTTTTAGTTAAACTGTTGTTATGTAAACGTAGCCCATAAGTTGAAACCAGAAGTGAGTGACCCTTTAGATGCCGATATGTCCTCCATCATGTTCAGGTGAGATTGCTTTCTCTCAAGTTGTCAGGTCGGGAAAAAAAATCCAGGAAATTCCTCAACTCAATTCTACATCTGTGCTCTTCCTCTTGCACACTTCTTTTTATCATGATGTATTTTACTGAACAAAGCAGCTCTTCCCTATAGCTGCAGGCATAAGCAGTGAGTGAAGGAACTTGAATGGTGTAAAAAGGGAATGGGGATTGGCTATCATAATTTTTTATTTTTTATCCCTGCAAAGTAATTAAAGCCTGACATAAGCGCACAGAAATTCTCCACCGATCACTCCTGTTTGTGTGTGTCTGTGTGTGTGTGTGACGTGATGTGTGTCGCCCGTGCTTATATTCCTAATTACACTTTTAACTGTGTCTCTTTTGGAATATAATAAAAGCCAAACACTTTTCGGTGCCACTCAAGACGCAGTCGGAGAGCAGGGCTGGCAGGGAACACACTCCACTGATGGACGTCTTTAATTAGCAAAAGCTCCGACTCTGGGAGAGTTATTAAACAGCATTTCATTCGTTTTCTAAAACCCTTTTTTTTTTTGCCGATTGGGTCAACTCCATTTCAGCCCCCGGTCCCAAATCTGCTATATGGGGCCCTGCGGTTTAATGTTCTTGGCTTAAAAAATAACAAGCCAAATCTGTGTTGAGCTGAAGAAGGGAGACTCTTTCAAAAAATATTTTACTGAATTAATTCTGACTCAATCTGACCTCAAGGGGGTTTCACACTGGAAACATGTATTGCACTTTAACATTCATTTCTCACTACTAACCAGATTTTAGCTCAAAGGGAAGCATATGTCCTTGGATCTCGTTTTCGTGCCGCTAAACTACATTACGTCCATGTCCGCACACACACACACACACACACACACTCTTGGTTGATACAGACAGGCCAGTTGCTTTGTATATGTACAAGCAACAACTTCTCTGCTGCTCTACCCCTCATCCGGCAAAGCATTGACAACTCATTAGATGGATGGATTTTCAGCGTTTTTCATGTTAACAGCTCTTAAATTCCTGATTTTTTTTTTCCTGGACCCTCCCTTATCCCCCAAACATGCCTGCAGAATTTGGCACGGGCAAAAAAGGGAAAAGGAAATGGTGGGTTTAGTAGGGGGGGGGGAGAAAAAATTGTATTAAAGAAATTCTCTAAAGCATTGAGACCAACTGGTGTGTAGCGCGCTGATAACAGCTGGCCATTCTGGAGTGTCACCTCGCCTTGGCAGCTGCAGCAATGGCGGTGCAAGAGCGGGAGAAATATATTTTTTTAATGGCTCTGGCCCACAGATTTGAACGTTTGTTATTTTGGCAACTTTTTAATTATCTCAAATGAATGGATTGATAGGAGCCAGTCGTAACCAGACGTAGATAGAGGGAGAAACACTCTGTTGTCGCAGTGTTTGGCCCCATTTCGGTCTAGAGATTTTATAGCGAGATGGCCTCCAGACTGAATTGTGTCGAAAGTTCCCGAGGGCAGCTTTGCTAATGAGAAATCAAATCGCTCATTTTTATAGGCAAATGTTTGCTCCATGTCATGGATAAAACTCGAAGCTAAAACAGACCGCTGCATTTAAAAAAAAAAATTCTGTTAGAAACTTAAGACAAGGATTTAAACTGATTATTTTGCCAGTTATTTTTTTTTATAATTTGAAAAGACTTCTATTAAATTACAAAAGAAAGTGAAATTCGGTTTGGCCATATTGAAAACAAGGCACAACACATAGAACAGAATGTGCTCCTGCCATCATCACATCTCCCTTTGATTTGTACATTCGAACATGACACATTTTGTCCTTGGATTTGTTTTTTTGCTACTACATTATATCCCATTATATGACGCCAGCAGATGTTTCATCATCATAAATTGAAACACAGATGTCTAGAAATGGAACCCTAATAGTTTGCTTACTGAAAAAATCAAAGTATGGCTAGTAGAATAAGGTTTTTTCAATTCGGGGAGGGGGTGGGGGGGGGATTAGTTGCACAGAGCCAAGCAAGTAAACCTTTGCGAGCATACGAACAGAGCAATGTGTTTAACCACTGCGATGCACAACATAGTAAAGTTGTTTACCTTGACTTGTGTGTATGCTAGTCACAAACCAGAGCCTGTAGCCTGCTCTGACCACAGCTCTGAGGCTGTATGGGAAATTAAACTGATGTTGTGTTTAAAGACCTACTTCACCGGTGGGAATATGAAGGTGTATTGAATTCTGAGATCCTATTTAGTATATGTGTGCAAATTTTTTTTTAATTGGTTCATCCTAGCCTGAGAAAAGGCAGAAAGAGTGTGTTATGGTCTCACTGTCTAACCCTACATTTTCCTTACTGTGACATCACAGTAAGGGCTAGGATTAATAGGACAGCTGGGCCAAGGGAAGACTGAGGGAAGACAAAGGGAAGAAAAACCTCATTCATTATATTATAATAGTGATTTTATAATGATAGAACGCCTAATTCCTTTAAGTACAGATACTAATAAAAAGGTCACCACCATGGTTCTTTATTTCAAGTTTCAAATATTAAGAACATGATTATATTAAATGCAGGAAAGAACAGTTTGGGTTCCTTTGCTAAATACCAAATGCTGTAAGTTCAAGAAAAAGAGCAGTCCAATGACGTCTGACATCATCTCTCTTTTCTTCCTTGCATTTGTTTTTTCTTCTTCTATTTCACATATAATGAAGCTAAAATGTCCCTTTGCCGTTTATCAGTCATCAGTGGCCCTTTGTTGTTTCCAAGAAGCACTTAAGAGCTGAGCCAATTTGTTAAA
This sequence comes from Ammodytes marinus, assembly GCF_949987685.1. Taxonomy (NCBI): domain Eukaryota; kingdom Metazoa; phylum Chordata; class Actinopteri; order Uranoscopiformes; family Ammodytidae; genus Ammodytes; species Ammodytes marinus. The sequence continues at coordinate 7,883,749 of NC_137227.1, forward strand.
GCTCTCCGTGAATACATTTGTGTGGATTTATGAAGCTGAAAATGTCACAATGCAATGCAACCAAAGTTAATGAGCCAATTCTCCGTCAGCTCAAGTGTCATAGAAAAAAATAAAAATAAAATGTGTCTGGCAAGTGTCTCATAAGGTGAAATAACAGGCCCCAAAAAATGAAAATGTCATCTCTTCACAACTGACAGGTCCATTGTAAGTTGTTTTCAACTCTCAATATGTTCTGGAGAAATCCTTTTGAATATAGCGATAGCATGTTATACTGTATTTGCCAAAAGTTTAGAAATAAGCTGACAATGCACTGTCATGGTTGAAGTTATAAAACAGACAGATTATATAATCATTCATAATATATTAGAATTCTACATCAAATCATTGGAAGTGTTCTGGCTTTGAACATAGTCAAAGATCTTCAAATGATATGGTAATTATTCATTTTCGGAATGATGGAAGAACAAGTAGTTGGGATTGCATCAAATGCAATGTCCACACTCTCTTTCTAAGAGCCAAATAATATTGTTATTTGTTTTGTTCGAGTGTTGGAAGGATTTGAATAGCTGCATGATTGTAATTACAGCATATTGTCTGAACAGGAGTAAGAAAAAATGGAGACAACGTCCAGATAACTCCGCTATCCAAATGAGTTGGACATACAGTGATGTACAATACACCATTAGGTCACTCAGTTTTGTGTGTTCAAAAATATCATTATATTAATCAAATGATGTCACTTGAGAAACGTTAATGGAGTTCCAAAATGGCAGCCCAGTCTCCGATTTATAACCGGATGTCCAATGCCAACAGTGTCAGTGCCAAGTGGCTTTCTTTATTATTTCACCATCATTCAAAAAATATTGGCTAATTATTCAGGAACATAGTCACTTCATTGAAATAACTACCAAGTCAAGCCAAACAGATATTCAGGACACTAACCGTTCGAGAAATGATGAGAAGTATGTTGTTTTATTTTAAGATTCAACATCACATATCTTTAAATAAATGCTGCCTTTGTACAACCCTATTTGTCTACACAGCCATTCCAGCGGCTCTAGCTTGCGGCTGTTCTTAGGTACAGTGTACAGTAAGATTGGCAGCTATGGAAAATGACATTGGGGGTATGCCCCCCCCTGGAGATTTTTTAAAGTTTTTAAAGTGAAATGCATGAATCTGGTGCACTTTGAGAGGGAAATTAAGAGGCTAAATCTGAAGAATTTTGTATGAAAAAAAATGGAGACACTGTGTCAGATGAATTAGAAGCTATTGGAGAAGGACACATAGATTTTCCATAATAATATTAATTTAAAATGAAATATTATGCAGGGTCCTCTGGGATGGGCTTGTTGCTCTTTTTTCTTTTATGGGACATATTTCTCTGTAATATAATGAGTGCATTTAAATTATTTAAAAATTAAAAGCGCCGTAGTTTGGACACCCCTGCCTTAGATGGTGTTGTTTTATTGTACATAGATGTTGCACTGCCATATTTCTACAGTTGCACAGAAACCTCGGTGAGAATGAATGCATTAATTAAATGTAATGATTTATGCCCGCCCATGTTGATCATTCTGATGTGAAACTTTTAAACGATGGTGGTGCTAGAATAAATGGCATGGAATCAGCTTAAAGTACAGTATCTGGTTACTTTTTAGTGTGTATCCTCTACGGGCCTTCAAAACTCATGGCCATTTGGTCATAGTCTATAAAATAGTGTTCGACAGGTACGTACAGATGACTTGAGGGACTTGAGCCATCCTTTCTTTATGCCATGCTACTTGTGGAGTTGAATCTGCAACCACACTTGGACAGGACACACTGCATTGTGGGAAAAAGAAGCTTAATTGGGTGTCCTTTTTTGCAAATAGTTGAACGGTAATGTGTTCCACCAGCAGCCTAGGATGAAATTCATAAATAAAACATGAATAAATAAATCTTGAAAGATTTTTTTATACTGTACACCTCCAAAAGAAATTTAATGTCCTCACAGTTTACAGTCAGCATGACGGGAATCAAAAGAAAAATCATAATTTTCACTCATAGACATCAACAGGGGTTTTTTGAAGCTAATACCCTTGCCATATCGTATGCCCTCTATCCCCCCCGCCCCCACCCCCTCCTTTTAAATCCATTTCTGCCCGGGAACCACTTCAATCCCGGTAGCCCAAATGTCCATCACCCTCTCTCCATTCATCCCCCCCTTCTAAGGCCCCGGCTAAGAACACTTGAGCATCACATGCCCGGGCTACAAAGGGCTCTCTCAACTACAAAGTAGAGAAGAGAGTATAAAAACGTCCGGGCAGCGATAAAACCAAAAAGGCCTTTCATCACGTTTATTTCGACCACATTACACACACTGGGGAAGCGAATACATTGATGCACACACACAAAACACAAATCTTCCTCCCCCCCCCCCCCCCCCCCGGCAGAATAATCAGCTAAAAAAACTCTTTAATGATTAGAACAGAGGGCCTGGACTCCCTCAGTTTACCTTCCTAAGATTAGTGCCATCATTGGACTGTCTAATATTCCACCGGAGCACTTAAAAAAAAACATTTTATAGTTAAATCATAAAAGCAATTGCAATGTCAGATTACCTTTATTTCAGAATGACTTTGCTGTGAGTTGTTCAAAAAAAATAAAAAAGGAGGGCTTTTTGATGAATTTCTCAAAGAGCTAATGGTTTGTTTTTGTCCCCAGTGAGACAACGCTGCTGCCTGTTTTAATCATAGCAGTGTTTGGTTTTGATGTAGCTTTGTTTTCCTACTGCGGCGAGACATCAGGTCGCAAAGAGTATTTTTATTTTTTTGGCGAGATTATCAAAACACTGTATGTCCAACTAGGCTACACGTCATGTAGATACAGGATTGTAGTAGAGTTGAAATGCCCTCAGAGTTAAAAAAAAAAAAATATGATAAAAGTCTTAGCTTTAAAGTTAAAAACCCACCCTGGGAGGGATTCACATGGCGCCCAAACTGGTGATCTTAGATATAAACATCACTGTCTAGTGTCTACAGACCCAGACAGCTGTCTACTTAAGCTGCCGTTTGAGACTGTGTTAGATGATGCCATTGGGTGACACTTCTTGGGATTTG